>NW_012108919.1:1692495-1722584 GCF_000951045.1 Mandrillus leucophaeus | reverse complement strand
TGTGTGTGTGTGTGTGTGTGTGTCTGTGTCCTATTGGTTCTGTTTCTCTGAAGAACCTTGACTCCCTGACTAATATAGCTGGGTAACTGGATAGGCTAAATCCACCATTAGCCACCTCCCTGTCCATAAGTGAATCTGAGGCTTTATAAAAATGGAAAGGGGGTAAACAGATACCCTGTGGAGAGAGAAGAGGAGAAAAACAAAAGAAGAACCAACTATAAGCGGGGAGAAAGTCAAAGGGAATCATAACTGAGTCTTGTCTGTCAAGATTTATCACCTTAAGGCATAGTGGCTCACACCTGCAATTCCCATACTTTGGGAGGCTGAGGAGGGAGGATCACTTGAACCCAGGAGTTGGAGGACCAGCCTGAGCAACATAGTGAGACCCTGTCTCTACGAAATATATATATTTCTAAAAGCTGGGTGTGGTGGCACATTCCTATAGGCCCAGCTACTTGGGAGGCTGAGGCGGGAGGATCATTTCCGCATGGAAGGTCAAGGATGCAGTGAGCACTGCACCCCAGCCTGGGTAACACAGAAAAAACTCATCTTAAGAAAAGAAAGAAAGAAACAGATTTATAACCCTAGACTCTGCTTGGATGGAACCTTAAAGGTTACTGTATTAGCTGAGGTAACTGCTAGCTGCTAAAACAAGTAAATACAGAAAGCTCAGTGACTTCACAAAATAACAGTTTAAAACTGCAAGGGAGTTTGGGAACGGTGATCGAGTTGATGCCCAAGAAGAAAAGAAAACAGCAACGAGCCAAGTTTAACCACAGTTTCCCAGTACAACCTTTTACACTTCCCCTTAACATCTACACAAGCATTACATACCTACCCTTGAACACCCCCAGTGATGGGCACCTCATCCCCAATTGGCAACCCTAGAGCATATTCAGGGCCCAAACAAATGAGCCAGTGGAAAATCTGACACTTGGGCAGGTCCCACCAGGTCCTAAATGGCTCTATTCATCCTGTATTAGAAGAGACACACCAACTAGGGCTTAATTCTAAACTGATTCCAGTATTATTGGAAATGCAGGCTCTATAACCATAAGACAACTGGAAACTTTGAAAGCCTGCCCAACAAGCTTCTGAAATAGTTAGAGCAACAGAGATTCAACAGTGATAAAAAAAAATGACTTAGAATGTTTGTTGAGTATCTAAGACTGAGTAAATAGTGGCAGGTCATTGTTAAAAATCATCGCATAATCAGTTATTCTCTACTCATTTGGTTGACAGGGGTGTTGGGATGTTTTGTAACCTCTGAAACTCTATATACAGGTAAGAAATTGTTATTGCTCATTCGCACTAACAGGTATGTATTAATTCAATTATTTTGCACAACAAGTTTGTAGTGTCATCACTATTCCTTGAGAACACGGAAGAAAGAAGTGCAACACACACACACACAAACACTGTGTGTCCTATTTATTACCACTTCTGTGGACATGTATTTCTGCCCCTTTAGGTGTTTTGCATGCTATACATCAGTCTTAAGCACATATACACAAATGCTGATTCCTCATACAGGTCACAATAGTTCAGTGTGATTGTACTGTTGTGCCTTGTTCAGAGCCGGGTTGATCTGTAATAGAAGATGTGGTAATTCCTGATGACATCTGCAGTTTGTCAAACACTAGCAAATAGTAAAACACTGTGAAAGGACACGAGGAGAAATTTTTAACCATCAATAATCGGTTGTGGGCAGCAAGAAATAAAAATGGAATAAAGGGCTTTGGTGTAAAGAGGGCAGAGTGTACTAGCCAGAATCTATTCTCATAAGATGCTTTTTTCTGTCCTAAATTCAGGGTAGTCTCTAAACCTTGCTCTGCAGAGCCCCATTTTCTAGAGGACATTCAAAGACGGTCAGTGTTTGTGAGAGGGCAACAGCAATGCTTGTATTTGAGTGGACTCTCTGTCCCTGAAGTCTCTGCATGTTTCCATTGTGTGCAGGAGCTTAACCGAGAAAGGCCCAGCAGGAGCTTTGGAAATGAAGCTGATGGCATCTGTGGGGTGGAGACAGCAAACTCATACAAGCCCTAAGAAGGGAACAGCAATGAGAGGAGTTGGGATTGGACATGTTGCTGGCGGGGAACTGTGTCTTCCAGAAGCAGCCGATAGGAATGACGGCAGCCCTGCCAGCAGATGCAGGAAAAGAGCTGAGACCGTCACACTCAAAATTAGCCCATGCTATCTTCTGTAGCACTTAGCAGGTTGCAGAGAGGCAATGGTCTTAAGAGTAATGTCATCGTGAACATCTCTCGGTGTTACTGATAGATTTTTCTCTCCTCAAAAAATAGATTCCAGCATTTATTTCTCTAGCTTGCAATGCGGTATATTCCATGAAACCAGAAGTGTCTTTAGCATGCTATTTAGGCTGATGGCTACTTCAAAGATCTCGTTAATGCCAGTGTTGTAAGATTCATATTGAGTGCAGAGGCATAAGGGAATGCATTTGTTCTTATCAGATCCACAAGAATTTGTAAAATAAGAAAACAGAAAATTTGTTTCCTCTAATGAGCTCAGAGCATTTTAAAGCACTCCCAGGTAGCCTAATAACAGATTCATGAGGCAAGGGAGGAAGAAATTAACATGTGCAATTTATAAATGGTAAAAGGGGTACTCACAAGGGAGTTGTGCAATAACATAAGGCTTGCAATTTATAATAGTATACAACATGTGCAATTTATAACATACATAATGTGCAATTTATAATAACATGTTTATAACATATAATGCATAACATGTATAATTTATAACATAACATACAACATGTGCAATTTATAACATACGACATGTGCAATTTATAACAACATATGACATATGCAATGCATTATAACATATAACATGTGCAATTTATAATAACATATAACATGTGCAATTTATAAATGGTGAAAGAGAAACCCATAAAAGACTTCCTAAAGCCCTAGAGAAATGGGGACAGTAGCCCAGGGTCCACCACAAATGAGTCCCTAACAAATGTTTGTGAGTGATGATGGAAAATCAGGCCTCTGACACAAGGCGGAGACACTTAACATCCCTAATTTTCTTTTCGACTCCCTAACTTTATCTGACTATCTCAGAGAGATGATTGAAGGAGCTTGCTATTAAGTAAAAAATGGGCATGGAGCAAACATCCTGTTAGAAAAGGACCTTAATGAGTATTTTACAGGCAGGGAAACTGAGATAGAGAAGGCCAAGGGCTTCCTCTGAACACAGAAGTCGTAAGTGACAGTGCCGGATAAGAGCTCAGACCTAATACCTCTGCCATGCTATCCCCCGGTAGAGACTTAAAGCTTAAGCCATCTTTTAAGTCCCCTTTCCACAGAAAACAGACAGGCAAGACTAATCGCTATTTTGGTAAAGTCTGTGTAATAACTGATCCAACTCCGCCAGGAGATCATCTCACTGACGTTTCGATTTCTAGAATGTCAAAACACATAAAGGATCATGAAGTTAAAATTAGATCTCAGGTGGGTTGGAGAAAATTGTCAGATTTTTTAAAAGAATATAGAAGAAAGAAAGAGAAAAAAAAAAACCAACAACTTCATCTCTCTCCCATAACAGTAGGAATCACAGTCAGCAGTATACTGTTTTCAATGAGAAGATCAAGGGAGCCACCCTGAAAAAGCTTCCGCTGGCTTTCCAGCCACCAACAAAGCATCAGCGTTCTGTGAGGAAAGTTACCAGCGACAGGCTCTGAAAAATGTCTGCACAGGATGCAGAGAGAGAGGGAGAGTCCTCGAAATGAAACTTTTTTGTCTTTTTTTTTTTGAAGATGAGACTCACTTTGTTGCCCAAGCTGAAGTGCAGGGGCGGGATCTCGGTTCAATGCAACATCTGCCTCCCGGGTTCAAGCAATTCTCCTGTCCCAGCCTCCTGAGCAGCTGGGGCTACAGTCACATGCCACCATGCCTGGCTAATTTTGGTATTTTTAGTAGAGACGGGGTTTCACCATATTTGTCAGGCTGGTCTCGAATTCCTGATCTCAGGTGATCTGCCTCGGCCTCCAAGAGTGCTGGGATTATAGGCATGAGCCACCTCGCCCGGCCAAAAAGAAACTTCTACATTGGGAAAATTCAAATGAGAGTACAGGACAAGATAAGGATAAATCTATAGAAATTCAAGCTCAGTACAGTAGCTCATACCTGTAACCCCAGCACTGTGGGAGGCCAAGGCAGGAGGACCACTTGAGCCCAGGAGTTCAAGACCAGCCTGGGCAACATAGGGAGACCCCCATCTCTACAAAAAAATTAAAAATTAGCTGGGTGTGATGGCACATGCTTGTAGTCCTAGTTACTTGGGAGGCTGAGGTGGGAGGTTCACTTGGGCCTAGGAGGCTGAGGGTGCAGTGAGCTATGATCATGCCACTGCACTCCAGCCTGGGCAACATAAGGAGATCCCATCTCTACAAAAAATTTAAAAATTAGCTGAGTGTGATGGCACATGCTTATAGTCCTAGTTACTTGGGAGGCTGAGGTGGGAGGTTACTTGGGCCTGGGAGGCTGAGGGTGCAGTGAGCTATGATCACACCACTGCACTCCAGCCTGGGCAACAGAGCAAGACCCTGTCTCAAAAAAAAAAAAAGAAAGAAAAAAAGAGAGAGAGAGAAAGAGAAAAGAAATTTATTCCCTCCATCCTAAGGGAGCCATGAATTCTGAGAAGTAGTTATTACTTGGAAGAAAGGAAGAAAGAGAGTGAAGTAGGGAGTGGGGGAAGGGAAAAAAGAGAAAGGGGAGGGATGCAGAGGGATGGGATGAGAATTCACTCTAAATGATAGACTCGATATTTTGCTAGAAGCACCTTCCCAAGGTAACTGCCACACCTGTTCTTTTTTTTTTTTTTGAGACGGAGTCTTGCTTTGTCACCCAGGCTAGAGTGCAGTGGCACGATCTCGGCTCACTGCAAGCTCCACCTCCCGGGTTAGCCTCCCAAGTAGCTGGGACTACAGGCGCCCGCCACCACATCCAGCTAATTTTTTTTTTTTTTAATACAGACTGGGTTTCACTGTGTTAGCCAGGATGGTCTTGATTTTCTGACCTCGTGATCTCCCTGCCTTGGCCTCCCAAAGTGCTGGGACTACAGGCGTGAGTCACTGCACCCAGCCCCTGTTCCGACTTTAAAATGTGGCTTAGACACAGGTGTAATAATCCCAAAGAACAAATCAGCAAATCTTTTTGTATTAGAAGAAAAACAATAGACAAGCAAAACGAATTTTGACAACCTGTTAACAAGGTGTGAGTTCTGAACTCTGTTTCAGTAGGGAGCAAACATCCTCACTGTCAGAAGAGCACATGAGGCATATTTGGGTGTGGAAATGCCCATGTCAAGTTGATAGCAGGACAAGTGAAAGGGGGTGTGCAAAGGAGGGTATCAATGTGCGGCAGGTCCAGAAGGCGCCTCTTCTGAAACTACATGCAGGACCAGTGTTGACTTCCACTCTGGTCCTAAATTTTCGGATCAGTTTAAAGATAGAAATGGATATTTTCCTGTGTGAAAAAAGTAAATGGTATTATTCAATAAAATCTCAACGCTAAGGTGCAAATTACCTCCTCTACTCTAGGCTTTAACTCCTTGACTGTGTAGTCAAAGTGGGATACACCCCTCACTTGGGACGAAAAAAGTCAATTCTGTGACATTCTGTGTTCTACAGAAAAGTCCTCATTGGAGTGATTCAAGAGAAGAACCCAGCTGGGTGCGGTGGCTCACGCCTGTAATCCCAGCACTTTGGGAGCCCGCGGTGGGCGGATCACGAGGTCAGGAGATCGAGACCATCCTGGCCAACATGGTGAAACACCGTCTCTACTAAAAATACAAAAATTAGTTGGGTGTTGTGACGTGTTCCTGTAGTCTCAGCTACTCGGCAGGCTGAGGCAGGAGAATCACTTGAACCCAGGAGGCGGAGGTTGCAGTGAGCCAAGATTGTGCCACTGCACTCCAGCCTGGGCAACAGAGCGAGACTCCATCTCAAAAAAAAAAAAAAAAAGAAGAATCCAATTCTCTACTGGAAATGCTTTCCTCAAATTTAGGGCAGCAGATGTGTGTGGTCCTTATTTTTATGCTGTGTAAAAGGATGCATTCAACTAGAACAAGGAGCATGGCCATGTGCCCATCATCATTAATGGAAACACCTGCGTCTCTCTTCGCTCTACTCTGAGACTTCATCACTAGAAAGCTCTTGGCTACCCATCTAGATGCATTCTTGGAAGTAGCCTGGGGTCCTCTGTTTAGGTCATAAAACAAAAATCTTGAGAAGATGAATTTCCATTTTCCTTGTGTTCAGAACAGTTTACTGTGGAGTTCCTCGCTGAGGGCAGGAACAGAAGGTTTTTCTGAGAAAAGTCGTGGCAGCTGGGTAGTGTCTTAGTGCCCTCAGTGGCTCTTCATCATTCACACCTGGGAGGCCCACCTATTTCTCTTGCTATGAAGATTTGCAGTGGGTTGAAGGAATGCATTGTCTCTTGTTTTTCTGCTGGAATTTGAAATAATAAAATGTATTCCAATCTGGGCCTTAGTTATCACACAGCTCTACATAAATCAAGCAAGAGGGCTGGTCAGGCAACTAGGCTCAGTCCTCACATCTCCCTCCGCTCATGTTCCCCCAGTTTGTTGGTTTCCAGTACCCAAATTCACAAGTTTCTTTTATTGAGACAATTTAGAAGACTGCAGCTGTGCAACTGGCTTCCATCACTAGCAGCTTTCTGGCCCTCACCTAAACTCCCATTTTCATCTAACCTTGGGCTCCTGAGCACAACGTCATCATGACGTATGGCATATGACATGCATTGGAAGTGTAATTAGATGAGAAAATGAAATAAATGGCCATTCTACATTATTTCTCATACGAAACTCCACAGCTCAAACCATCTTTGTTCTACAGCTATTCAACCAGTATTGAGAGAACATCGTCAGTTATTGGAGAGCTGAGCCTGACAGGTTATATGACACACAGCTCTGCCTTGGAGGGGCAGAAACTTCTATCCTTGTGCCTTCATCAACAAAAGAAAGAGAAAGGATCAAAGAAACACAGGCAATGGAAAGACATCTGGAAAATTCTGTCAAGTAGAAAGAAAAAAATTAAAATCACCTGCATTCTGTGATCCGCTGATAACCACTGTTCACATGTTCCTTGGAGTCACTACAGCCCTTTTTATGTTTTGTCCCCACGGTTGAAATTATACTGGATATATGAATTTTCCTTGGTACATGATAAGAATATTTCCATTACTACCAGAGAAACTCCGTGGACAAGATTTTTTCCTAATTAGCTGTCTTGCCTTTGTTCTCCTGTGATGGAATCATTCATCGCATTTGAAAAGCTTTTGTTTCAAAATTTCATTACGTTCTGATTAAGGAGGGATTGGAAAGCGATGTTCTAGTGTTGCTGAGGTTTGTGGGGGTTTGTTTTAAATCCTGAGGGATCATCCACACACACTCGAGGTTCAAAGGAAAAAAAGTGAATGAAGCATCCTCCCTTCAGATGGGAAAAAGTCAGCTCTAGACCCAGCTGGCAAATGCAGAGACAGAGAGCAAAGGGATTACTGGGAAAATCAAATGAACGGGTGATCTGAAGGCCAGATAATACTTCTATTAAGTGCAATCAAGGCAAGGAATCTCTTATGGGAGGCAAGCAGAGGCTGCAGGCAGTGAGTCCTCCGTGGAGCTAATGGAACATAGACAGTGAAGGCTCTTCTGAAAGGAATTCAGGATAAGAAAAAACACATGTTCTCTTTCAGACCAGACACGTGAATGCCAAGTTTAGATGCGCAATAACTAAAAATGGTTACGAATAGTGTAAATGGGTGCTTATTTTAGTTATATTTGTGTATGTCTTTAATCTGGTCAATCAAATTGCAGAGTTGGAAAGTGTTATGGGTTAAACTGTGTCCCCTGAAAATTCGTATGTTCAAGTCCTAACCCCTAGTACCTCAGGATGTGGCCTTATTTGAAAATAGGGTTGTTGGAGATGTAATTAGTTACGATGCGGTCACACCAGAGGAAAGCTAATCCGACAGGACTTGTGTCCTTGTAAGCAGAAATTTGGACACAGACACGCATGCAGGGAGAAGGCTACGTGAAGGCTGGAGTGACACCACCACAAGCCACGGAACTAGCAGAAGCTGGGAGAGAGGGTGGAGCAGAGCCTTCCTTGGGGCCATCAGAGGGAACTTGTCCCTGCTAAAAGGTTAATTTCAGCCCTCGAGACTCCAGAAGTGAGAGAAAATAAATTTCTGTTGTTTAAGCCCTGGGTTTATGGTACTTTGTTACAGCAACTTCAGGAAACCAATATAGAAGGGGTCCTGGACGCTATTTGGTCCAACTTCCTCCGTAACACAGATCTCCTTCCCAACGTGGATAGATGCTCCCTTCAGCCAGCCTCCGTGGGACACTTCCAGTGATGGGAGCTCACTGTTCTCGGGGCAACACCCTCTGTTACTGAATAGCTCCAATTATTACATTGCATGGAGTACCAAGCTTTTGTAATATAATTATTAGTAAAACTGACTAACGTTAAACTTCACCATTTTTGTTTTTTTCTTTACAGCTCCACTTTACATTCAATAAAAGGGTGCTGTGTGGAAAAGCATGCAAGCATCTGCCTCTTAGCGCATAATCAAGGCACCATCGTTCACCCAGAGGCAGCAAAAGCATGAGGCACTTGGATGGAAATAAACAGCCTGTGAGTTCTGACCTTGCTGATAGAAAAGTGAACGCACACTTCACCCTCACGTCTGTAGTTAGCAGGGCCTTCTGCCCAACGGTGCCCACCAAGAACAAATCAATGCTAAAAGGCTGGCCGACTGAGTCATAAGAAGCACAATTCACGAGTGAGAAGCACAGCATCTTCCCTTCCTGTCACAAAGGGTGGGGAAGGAAGCGGAGCTGTGAGTCATACAGCAGCGCTGGTCATGGGAAGATCCCACCAGTCGTCAAGCGGCCGGGAGAGACATCTTTGATATGTTCCCTTACATTCCTTTTTCTCCAACCAGCCATATTTGAGGAGAGATTGACAGCTAGACTCCCTTCAGTCCAATTCAACAAGCATTTGTTGCGTATACACTGACCATTTTCCCCGAAGGGAATGACTACAGTGATAAAGCTGATTAATTCTTATGAGCCAGCTGGGAGGAGGTGCTTGAGGGCTAATGACTCATGATCAGAGATCAATGCTTTGGGGAGAGGTGGCAAACAGACCTCATTTCTAGAATGCCTGGCTCCGGATGTGGATGAGAAATTCAGTCTCTGCACTGTAACGTGGCCTCCTTCCAATATTTAGTGACGAGATCAGGCCACTTCATTGGAGGAAGCAGATTCTGTGTTTCCACCCAGCGGGGCTATTAATATTCTGAGACCCTCTCTGCTGGGTGCCTCTAGACTTCTTGTCTCACACATTCACATTTAGTTAAGCCCAATAAATGTTTACCAAGTGCTGCTTCCTCTGGGCAGCCCCATGCTAGGAGCTGTAGAATTTACAAAAGGACGACCCAATGCACTAAAGGAGCTTGGGGAGAACACAAGACAATTACGCTCTCCTGGCTTGCTGGCAGCAGCTCAGAGGCAATGCTGCTGCTTTTCCCCATGGGAATCTGTATCCTAGGCTCATATCTTGGCACTGGTAAGTGCTTGCTGTGGAGCACTAGACCAACTTCTAAGATGGACTTCATAAAACTTGACAAACTGATTTAGAAATTCATAGCAAAAGCAAAAATTTGGGATGAGCAGAGACAAATGTACTCTTTGCAGTTTTGTCTTGTTTTTTGAGACAGGGTCTTACGATGTTGCTCAGAACTCCGGGGCTCAAGCGATTCTCCCATCTCAGCCTCCTGAATAGCTGGGACTACAGGAGCATGCCATCAAGCCCAGGTAACATCGTTTTAAAGGAGACAGTCAGGTTAGGGGTCTCTTACTGCAAGATATCAGATTAATAGCTGCACGAAGCTCCTGTGATTAAAACTGGGGAGTCATCACGGAACTGAATGAGTAGAACAATGACACAGAAGAGAAAGCCAGAAAAAAACTCACACCAACTTGAAAACTTGGTGACAGGTGATGTTACAGACCAGGAAGTACTGGAGATTCCAAAAATAGCTGACACTATTGATTATTTCCATGAAAATTAATTTCTTACTTCAAAGTTATGAGTCATCATTAGGGCTGTTCACCAAATGCACCAACTGTATCTGCCTTCTGGGCCCAGGATGGGGTTGTACCTCTTTGTCCCCTCTGAAGCTAGACCTGGTCCCATGACTTGCTTTGGCTGCTGAAACTGATCTGAAGAAATGTGTGTTACCTGCAAGCAGAACCAAAGCGCCATGTATGACTCTCCACATCCCCTCCTTGCTGCAGGCATTTCAGATGCCCCTGTCTAGAAAAGCATCCTTCAACCTGCATCCCTCAGGGACTCTGATGAGCAGAGACCCATGCAAACCCACAGTGGATATGCAGTTTGTGTAAATGAGACACAACTTGGGGTTAAACCTCTGCGATTTGGGGTTGTTTCTTTGGTATAACCTAGCCTCTCCTACCTAATACAAAATAAACAACCCCAGGTGATTAAAGACCTGCATATAGAAATGTTTAAAATTTGAGGAAATGATAGAGGCAAATTTGATAATCTCAGAGTATAGCAGGATTTCTTTTAAAGTTTTTAAAATTATAAACCATGAAGGAAAAGATGAATGCATTTGACTATGTCAAATTTGAAGTCTTCATTTCACCAATAAACACTACAAATTGAAAAGATAGGCCACAAGCTGGAAATGATATTTGCAGTGTGTCTAACTGACAAAAGATGAGCAAATAGCTTACACAACAATACCCTAAAGACCAATAAGGAAAAGACAAACAAGCCAAAAGAAAAATGAGCAAATTACATGAAAAGACAAGAAACATACGGAAAAGCTGCTGAAACCACTTAATAATTGGGGAAATGCAAATTAAAGCAATTTAAACCATTCCACACTCATCAGTTTGGTAAAAATTTAAAATTTGATAATACCCAGGATTGTCAAGAACATAAAGAAACAGAAACTGGTTTTGGGTGTTTGTTTGAGACAGGATCTCGCTCTGTCACCAGGGCTGATGATCTTGGCTCACTGCAGCCTTAACATCCCAGGCTCAGGCCATCCCCGTGCCTCAGCCCCCTCAGTAGCTGGGACTACAGGTGTGAGCCACCACACCAGGCTAATTTTTGTATTTTTTGTAGAGCCAGGATTTCGGCATGTTTCCAAGACTGGTCTCAAACTCCTGGGTTCAAGCAATCATCCCACTTGGGCCTCCAAAAGTGCTGGGATTACAGGTGTGAACTGCCGCACCTGGCCCGGAAACTCTTTTGATAACATTAGTGGAAGTGAAAGGTTGGAAAAACCACATTTGTGGTATATGCAATGGAACACTACACAGTTACTTGTGTCAACATGGATAAATCTCAAAAACATAACATAACATGAAACAACAACAAAAACAATCATGTTACAGAAAGTTGTGTGGTATATGTACCATTTACACAAAGTTAGAAATCATTTACACTTTAGTAAATACATACATAGTAAGGCAATACAGTGCACAGAAGAATGATAAACAACTCTGAAGAGAGAGGATAACAGGGTCAGAAAGGGGTACAAAGTTAATTATTAAGAAAAACAAACTAATATAGCACAACTTTGGACTGAGATTGGATATAGCTGGGAGGTAAACTCATTATGCTGTTTTCTGTAATTTTCCATTTATATAGTTTTTTCATTTATGATTTCCCAAGTCCTCTGGTATATTAATAGTTTGGGTATTTGTCCCCTCCAAGCCTCATATTGAAATTTGAGCCCTGATATTGAAGGTGGAGCGCTGTAGGAGGTAGTTGGGTCATGAGATGGATCCTTATAATGGCTTTGTGCCATTCTTGTGGCATTGAGTGAGCTCTCACTCTTAGTTCCTGTGAGATCTGGACGTTGAAGAGTCTGGCACCTCCCTCCCCTATCTCTTTTCCTTCCTCTCTTGACACGTGATGCCTGCTCCCTTTCTTCTCTGTCAGAGTGGAAGCTCCCTGAAGCCCTCCCCAGAAGCCAATGCCAGCAAAATGGTTCTTGTACAGCCTGCAGAACTATGAGCCAAATAAACCTCTTTTCTTTATAAATTATCCAGCCTCAGGTATTTCCCTTATAGCAACAAAAACAAACTAAGCTTCATAATGAGCAAATTGCAAGATGAACCCCAGATATTCTAATTAAATTGGTCTAGTGTGTGGCCTGGGTAGGAAGAGTATTTAAAGCTTCTAAGTGATTCTTGTCTGCAGCCAAGGCGAAAAACCACTGCATTAGGAGAAACGCAGGGAAGAACCCAGGTTTTAGAATCTGCCAGCTGTAGGGAAAAAATCCCAGGTCTGCCACTGTTTTGTAACCCTGGCCAATTGCACAATGTTTCCATCAGTACAATGGGGTAATAATACCTATTTTGTTGGATTGCTAGAAGAATTACAAAATAATGATGTGTATGAATTACCCAGCGTAGTATCTGACTTATCACACTAACAAGTAATTTTTCTCCGTGGGGTTGATGTATACAATTCTGATGTCTTTTCTTGAAGTAAAACTTCATTATTCTATGGTATGATCTTAAAAGAAATGAACAACAAGCAGATTGCTTAGGCCCTAGGAGTGGGTTGAACATCTCAACACCGTCTCCCACCCGATGTCCCAGTCTCCCTTCTCTCTTCTTCTCCAACCTACTTACTATGCTCTAGATCTAACAGTTTATAATCCTGCTGCTTTCCCAGTCCATCTTATTGAAATGTGTGCTTGTTATTTTGAAAGCCATAATTGCATGTTTACACCCAAAACATAGCTCTTCATCCAACGATTTGGTCTGTTGGATTCTCAATATTTCTTTTTAACTGGTATCATTATCTCAATGTGTCAAATAATACCACTGAAGTGATGAATGGAAAATGCTTTCTTTTTCTTTTTTTAATTCTTTACAATAGAAGGAAAGATGCCATATTACCAAGCCACAGTCTTTTAAATTACTTTGCTCATAAATTAGACTTCTCTTAACCTCAGAAGAACAGATTCTGTTTTCAAAGTCTACTGATGTTGCATATCATGTATTACAAAAATAATTTTAGGCTGGGAGTGGTGGCTCACGCCTGTAATCCCAGCACGTTGGGAGGCTAAGATGGGCAGATCATGAGGTCAGGAGTTCGAGACCAGCCTGGCCAACATAATGAAACTCCATCTCTACTAAAAATACAAAAAAATTAGCTGGGCACAGTGGCGGGCACTGCAATCCCAGCTGCTCAGGAGGCTGAGGCAGGAGAATCGCCTGAACCCAGGAGGCGGAGGTTGCTGTGAGCTGAGATAGCACCACTGCCCTCCAGCCCAGGTGACAGTGCAAGGATCTGTCTCAAAAACTAATAATAAATAACTAAATAAAAATAATTTTAAATATTCATCATTTTCAAAACAATCTACTAATTGTTCATATCTCCCCTTTATGTGTTTGAGAAAAGGGGTGATGAGGAGTTTAGGTATCTGAGAGAGAGAGGACTGTAACCATATAGCCTATCGGGGGACTGTGCTGACCAGGTGCCATTCTGTGTCTTAAGCAAACATTCACTGTGTGTCTACCTTATACTAGATGTGAGAGACAAGCAATGCATAAGACATAGCTTCTACACACAAGACACTCGCAATAGATTGCTGATGAAAAAATACAGGCTTGAAAACTCATAAGACAGTAAATTATTTAAGGCTAGTAAATCATTTACAATTTACAAATCATTACATAGAGGCAATTCCTGTGGGAATTCTGTGGAGAGAGAGACCACGGCAGTTGGTGTGGTGAGGAGAGAGCTGGGGCAGGGGATGGTGCCTGATCTGAGCATCGAAGGATGAATGGTCTGCGCTGTGGTTTGAGTGCTTGTCCTCTCTCAAACTACTGTTGAAACTTAATCCCCAGTGTGGCCGTATTGAGAGGTGGGGCCTTTAAGAGGTAATTGGGTCATGAGGGCTCAGCCCTTATAAATAGATTGATCCATTCATGGACTAATGGGTTAATGAATGAATGGGTTATCATGGGAGTGGGACTGGTGGCTTTAAAGAAGAGGAAGACAGACCTGAGCCAGTACGCTCAGCACCCCCACCATGTGATGCTCTGCACCATCTTGGGACTTTGGAGAGAGTGCCCACCAGCAAGAAGGTCCTAGCCAAATATGGCACCTTGACCTTGGACTCAGCCCTCATAATGTAAGAAATAAATTCCTTTTCTTTACAAATTACCCAGTTTCTAACACAGGAACAGGAAACCAAACACTACATGTTCTCACTCTTAAGTGGGAGTTGAACAATGAGAACACATGGACACAGAGAGGGGAACGACATACACCGGGGTCTGTTGGGGGACGGGGAGGGGAGAGACAGCATCAGGACAAACAGCTAATGCATACAAGGCTTAAAACCTAGATGACGGGTTGATAGGTGCAGCAAACCACCATGGCACACGTATACCTACGTAACAAACCTGCACGTTCTGCACATGTATCCCGGAACTTAAAGTAAAATAAAAATAAAAATAAATTTAAAAAACACAAATTACCCAGTTTCAGGTATTATGTTATAAGGAACAAAAAACAAAGTCTGGCAGACCCTGAAGTTTCCCCCCAAAGTCATTCCCCGATTCCTGACTGCTTTCAGATCCCCAATTTTGTTTAGACATCAATGTGCCCACTTCTGGAAATAAAGCATGTCTATAGCAACCCCGATGCCTGCAACTGATGGACCTGGGGATGGGTTTAAGGTCTACTTTTGCCCACTTGAATTCTGGGAAATATTTTCTTGCCTTTTGCTCCCACTCCCTTTCTTTCTGCCTGGATTCCTGTCCTCTGAAGACATAACTTTTTTTTTTTTTTTTTTTTTTTTTTTTTTTTGAGACGGAGTCTCGCTCTATTGCCAGGCTGGAGTGCAGTGGCGCGATCTCGGCTCACTGCAACCTCCGCCTCCCTGGTTCAAGCAATTCTCCTGCCTCAGTCTCCTATGTAGCTGGGATTACAGGCACACGCCACCACGCTCAGCTAATTTTTGTATTTTTAGGAGAGACGGGGTTTCACCATGTTGGCCAGGGTGGTCTCAATCTCCTGACCTTCTGATCCACCCGCCTCAGCCTCCCAAAGTACTGAGGTTACAGGTGTAAGCTACCTTGCCCGGCCAAGACATGACTCTTAAAGCTGAATCAGCCTTCTAGTGAACATATGGGAGATACCATCAAAACTATGAAGATGACAGAATACAAAAAGGAACAAGTGTGGGCCGTTGGTAACACTGAAGAGCCATTCTGTCCATCCTACGACTGTCCACTACCAAATTTTCTGTTATGTGAAATAACTATGTCTTTAAGTTGCTTTAGCTGGCTATTTCGTTACTAATGCAGGTGAGTCAGGCATTCCAAGGATAACAGCGAAAGCTGGTAGCATGTTTGGGGGACAATGAATAGACAAATTTGACTGGGCTGGAATACAGGGCTTGATAAAGGGAATATACATTAATCTAAGGAATAAAGCAGTCAACCAGACAGACCTGGGATACAATCCTGGCTTAGTCATTTCTTATCTGTGTGATTGTGGGCAAGTTACTCCAGTTCTCCACATCTAGTATTCACATCTGAAAAAATGGAGACACCTCTACCTTGTATTGTTATTGTCACACACTTGTAAATAGTAGGTGCTCAATAAATGATAGCACTATTATTTGAAGAGAAAGCTAAGAAGTTAGGTTGAAGCCAAAATCTGGAGGCCTTTGTCTACCAGGCTAAAGAGCTCAAACTCAATCTTATTGATAATAGGAAGTCCTTGAAGGTTTGCATTTTGCAGCTTTTAATATTATATATATGTTTATTTTAAAATTATTAATGTTCACTAGATTAACACAAATTCCCACACTAAAGACCTATTTAGCCCAGTTCTTATCACATAATATAAAATGTCCAGCTTCCAACTGAACTACCAAAATTCACTTGAGAAAACCTAGATAACCTGAATAACTCTATATCTACTAAAGAAATTGTATCAATAATGATAGCCTCCCAATAAAGAAAGCACTAGGTTCAGATGGTTTTCTGGTTAATTCTACAAAACATTTAAAGAAGAAATTATACCAATTATCTACAATCTGCAGCAGAGAACAGAAGCAGAGGGAACACTTCCTAAGTCATTCAGTGAGGCCAGTATTACCCAAATAACAGAACCAGATAAAGATGTTACAAGAAAGAAAAACTACAGACCAATATCTCTCATGAACATAGATGGAAAAACCCTCAACAAAATATTAGCAGATCAAATCCAACAATACATAAAAATTATATACCATAACCAAGTGGGATTCACTCCAGGTATACAAGACTGGTTCAGCATTTGGAAATCAATCAATGTAATCCGCTATATTAACAGGCAAGAGAAAGAAAATCATATGATACTATCAATTGAATTGGAAAAAGTATTTGACAAAATCCAACACTCATTTATGATAAAAACTCAGGAAATAAGGAAAAAGGGGAATTACCTTAGCTTGATAATGAGCGTTATAAGGCAAAATCCTATGGAGCATCACACCTGATGCTGAAAGCCTGAATGCTTTCTCCTGCAAACGAAGGTAACAAATACAGACAACCAATCTTTCACAAAGGAACAGAGGCAATTCAGTGGAGAAAAGGATAGTCTCCTCCATGATGTTGGAACAATTGGATGTCCATATATCAAAAACTGAACCTATATACAGACCTCAAACTTCTCCCAATAATTAACTTAAAATGGATCATAGACTTAACTGTAAAGAAAGGGAAGAGAACAAAGGAGAAAGAAAGAAAGAAAGAAAGAAAGAAAGAAAGAAAGAAAGAAAGAAAGAAAGAAAGAAAGAAAGAAAGAAAGAAAGAAGAAAAGAAAGAAAGGAGAGAGAGAAAGAGAAAGAAAGAGAAAGAGAGAAGGAGAGAGAGAAAGAAAGAAGAGAGAAAGAGAGAGAGAAAGGAAGGAAAGAAGGAAGGGAGGAAGGAAGGAAGGAAAGAAGGAAAGAAGGAAGGAAGTAAGGGAGGGTGGGAGGAAGGAAGGAAAGAAGGAAAGAAGGAAAGAAGGAAGGAAGGAAGGAAGGAAGAAAACAAGAGCGAAAACCTAGGCGACCTTAAGTTTGGTGATAAATTTCAGATACAACACAAAAACCAAAATCCACAAAAAGAGTTGATAAATTTGATTTCATTAAAAAATCGATAAATTGGACTTTGATCTTTTCTTCTCTGAAAAATACATTGTTAAGTAAATGAAATGATCAGCCACGGTCTAGGAGAAGATATTTGCAAAACATATCTCTGATAAAAGGCTTGCATCTAGAATATATAAAGAACTCTTAAAACTCAATAAAAATCAAACAACCTGAAAACAAATAGGCAAAATATCTGAACAGACACCTCACCAAAGGAGATCTTTATCTCTGTCTGTCTGTCTGTCTATCTATCTATCTATAACTTCTTGTAGTTCCCAAAGTAAGAAAGTGCTCAAAAAAAAAAACAATATAAAAATCCACCATAATTAGCACATGTCAAAAGGAAATACAAGCCAACTGAAAAACTTCTCAATGGCCAAAGCTGGAACAATTTCAGCAACAAAATAAATAAAGTAGTACTGGATTATATCCCAAAGTATAAAATGTGTACCCATGAGTCCATGTTGAAATAACTAAAGATTGAAAACATGAATAAATGAAGGAGAAGAGACAAATATCCCATATGGAAATATTCCAAATAATTGACTAGATGCTCTATGCTCAAGAAAATGGAGCACAACCCACACTCCTTAAGTGCGGGCTGCTCATAGCGACTTCCTTCCAAAGAGTACAGTGCAAAAAGTGGGGAACAGAGTAGCCTCACAGAGGAGAAACATGATAAACACTGTGTCAGCCAGATGACCCAGGCCATCAACCATGATGAGTCATGTTGATAGTCTGTATCATGATATAATGCAAGAAAATGGCACTTAATCTCTGTGGTCTTGCTCACCAGAACCCATAGGCCCTGTCTAATGATGAGAAAAACATTAGACAAGTTGAGAGACATTTTGTAAAATACCTGACCAAATCTGTCAAAGTCATCAAAAACAAGAAAAACTGGCTGGGCATGATGACTCACATTTGTAGTCCCAGCGCTTTGGGAGGCCAAGGTGGGTGGATCGCTTGAGGTCAGGAGTTTTGAGACCAGCCTGGTCAACATGGTGAAACCCTGTCTCTACTAAAAATACAAAAACTAGCCAGGTGTAGTGGTACTCGCCTGTAATCCCAGCTACTTGTAAGGCTGAGGCAGGAGGATCGCTTGAACCCAGGAAGCGGAGGTTGCAGTGAGGCAGAGGTTGCAGTAAGCCAAGAGTGCACCATTGCACTCCAGCCTGGGCAACAAGAGCGAAATTCCAACTAAAACAAAACAAAACAAAACAAACAAAAAAAAAAAAAACAAGAAAAGAAAAGTCTAACAAACTGTCACAGCCAACAGGTACCTAAGGAGACAGGACAACTAAATGTAATGTAATTTCCTAGATGGGATCCTGGGACATAAAAAAGACATTAGAACAAAACTAAGGAAATCCAAATAGAGTATGAACTTGACTCAATAATAATTTATTAATTCAGGTTCATTAATTGTAACAAGCATACCCCATCAATGTGAGATGCTAAGAAGAAGAGAAACTGGGTATAGGGTATATGAGGATTCTCTCTACTGTCTTCTGAATCTTTCTGTAAGTGTAAAGCTTTTTTTAAATAAAAAAGTTTATTTAAAAAATATTTACTTCAGGCTGCTCACAAACATAGCATTTGGCCTTTTTCGGAGTTTCCATCCCAAATCAAAAAAAAGCTGAGATCTCAGAATCAGAGTTTAGGGAACAAAGAGAGGCATCCAACCATGGAGAAATTAGATCAAAGTTGAAGCATATGACCTATTTGGTAGAATTACAGAAAACGTAATCGACAAAATTTAAGAGAAGAGAAAGTGGAAAGTAATGTGAGTTAAGTACCTCCACTCTCAAAGAGGGGCATCTACAGGTACTATGTAAAGCAGATACCTTTTGATAATAATAATAAACAGCTTGAAGGAAAGAGCTGTGTTTGGGAAAAGACAACTTTTCTTTTTCACCTGGTAGCATCCTGAATTTAGTCTCTAGATGAGCACAACAGGGTTGCTCTGGTGATTGACTGAAATAATGCATTTTAAGACAGTTACCCCAGGCCGGGTGTGGTGGCTCACACCTGTAATCCCAGCACTTTGGGAGGCAGAGGCAGGTGGATCATTTGAGGTCAGGAGTTTGAAACCAGTCTGGCCGACATGGTGAAACCCTGTCTCCACTAACGGGCACCTGTAATCCCAGCTACTAGAGGAGGCTGAAGCAAGAGCATCACTTGAAACCGGGAGGTGGAGGTTGCAGTGAGCTGAGATCGCACCACTGCACTCCAACTTGGGCGATAAGAGTGAGACTCCATCTCAAAAAAAAAAAAAAAAAAAAAAAAGGCAGTTAGCCCAGAACCAAGTATATGTAAGTGCTCAGTAATTTCACAGTGCTATCATTTGCAAGTCTCCCATGCTACAGATGCTACAGGAAGAGGGAACAAGGCCTTACATTTCTCAGAGGACTTATAATTCATAACCACAATGTAACTTTAAAAGTTCAGAAAAATACTTTGTTGCTCAGCAGAGTACATCACTTCAGGTTTGTTACTTCTTAATATATAGCGTGTTATAATTTCACAACCCAAAGTTATGTAGTTGTCTGATGTACCAATGTCAGATGCTTGTACAGACACAACAGACTCTAGTCCCACATTTACCTGCACAATTGAAAACAAATGATGCCTGACAAATGTTTAATTATTTTTGAATTTTATATTAGAACAATGTCAGCATGTTGCAAAATAGATTTTGATGAATAACTTGGCCACAATAAACCTTTTAAAAGAAAAATGCTGGCTTTTATGATCTGAGATTTTCAGATTATGAGATCATTAATCACTCCAAGTGTTATGTCTCATTTCTACCCGAGAGTTATTTTATACCCGTAGGACCATGACATGTTTATTAGACTGAAGTTAAAAAAGAGAATGATTTCTGCTCATGGTTATTCAAATTCTATTAAAAATAACTTCTAAGTCAGTGACCATTTTTCCATGTCTCCATTAAATATAGGGAATGTTGGAGTGAGTTGGAAAACAAAGCTACCAGACTCCTCTGTGCATTTTTCACACCCTAATGCAGTGAGATGATATTAACACCCATTGATAAAGAATCTTTCTCTTTGGTAAGATTGCTACTGAGGATGTGTATCTCTTTTGCAATTCTGAACTCCAAGTGAACCCATCCATGCTCCAAGTAGAATCGGTATGCAGCATTGTATGTGCTTTGGGAACATTTTTAACCCTCACTGCATTGTGTGTATACATTATAAGAAAAAGTTCCAACATTTCTGGAACCCATGGGAGCTCATTTTGAATCACTACAGCCAGTAAAGGTAGTAAGCATACATTTTACTGAAAGTTGCCCCCAAGCCTGCAGCAGGAGCAAGTGGAAAAGTACGGAGGAGAGGAAGGATACCAGAAAGAGGTAAGCTAATTCTTGCAGAAGAACCTTGGAAAAGCTGGAGAATTAAAGACACCAGCTACCTGTGAACCTGGAGAGTACCGGGCTATTGAGAGTTGGCACCCAGAAAATTCACCTCGCAGATCCCCTTATCTACTCCTCCATGAAGCCTGGCAACTGCTCCTCCCCTGCCCTGCTGAAGACCAGAGAATGTCTGTCCTCAGAGACACCAGATGCACCTGAGGGTGGAATGAGCCCTGCTGAAAACAAAGGTATTCAACGACAGGCTGCCTATTGAGACGGGAGTCTGACACCCTCCTTCCTTCAGCTTCCAAGACACTGGCAGCCAGGATTATCCTCTGTGGGGAGACGCGTCAATTTAAAAGAAAGACCTACATGGATTGAGAATTGGGCATCTGCCAATAAAACAGAAGACACCTCCCAGGAGGCCCATCAGTTGACAAGCCCCAGCCATGCATAGACAGCTTCCAACTAGTTTGTTTAGCTCCTCACTAAACTGAAAAGACAGCTAAAGACCAGATACTTGAAGGATTGTCTCCATGAAAAATAGAGACCAAAATAAACAGACAATATGAGGAAATAGCGCAGGGAGCAAAAGAACACGTAAAAACTCTAAAATTAATATTGTCACAAAAGAATGAGAAGAAACAAGAAGAGAGTATCACTCAAAAAAAACAAAAAACAAAAAACAAAAAAAACAAAAGAAACATTCAGAGGACAAGAAAGCACTCTAAGAAATTAAAAATGATGGCAAGCATGATAAAATTAAAGACAAATGCTGAAGATAAATTTGAGGTAAATTCTCTGAAATTAGATTAAACATGAAAGAGATGAGAAACAGGATAAGAAAATCAGAGTATCAACTCAGAAGGTTCAGAAGCTGACCGGCAGGAGTTCCAGGAACAAGAAGAAAGAAAACATAAAGAAAGCTATTTTGGGGCCGGGCGCGGTGGATCAAGCCTGTAATCCCAGCACTTTGGGAGGCTGAGACGGGTGGATCACGAGGTCAGGAGATCGAGACCATCCTGGCTAACACGGTGAAACCCCTTCTCTACTAAAAAATACAAAAAAAACTAGCTGGGCGAGGTGGCTGGCGCCTGTAGTCCCAGCTACTCCGGAGGCTGAGGCAGGAGAATGGCATGAACCCGGGAGGCGGAGCTTGCAGTGAGCTGAGATCTCGCCACTGCACTCCAGCCTGGGCAACAGAGCCAGACACCATCTCAAAAAAAAAAAAAAAAGCTATTTTGTAAAAAAAATTAAAATTTTTTGAAACTGCAAGAACATTTCTAGAACTGAGGGACATGAGCTTTCCAATGGAAAGGGCCTATTGAGTCCCTAGTAAAAGAAATGGGGGAAAACAGCTGCACAGTAATTTTTTTATTGTGACATTGTGGAACACTGTGGATAAAAAAGAAGACCCTAATGGTTTTCAAAATGGAAAAGAAAATGACATATGAAGAATCAGAGATGAGAATGTTAAATCACTCCTCCGCAGCAAAGTGGGGACTGAAAGGCAACAGAGCAATGAGGAAAGATCATTTCTAACCAAATCATCGATCAAGCTTAGGGCTAGAGGAAAAACATTTTCAGACGAGATCAGGAACGTTCAGAATGGTATGGCTGTAGACGGAAAGATATTTTCAGACACGCAGGGTCTTAGCATTGTTACCTCCATGCATCTTTTTCTCCCAGCAAGCTAGTAGAGAATGTGCTTTGTTGTCAAAAAATGAATAAACCTAGCAAAAGACGGCAAGGGACTCAAGAAAAGGGGATCAGAGAATTCTCACGATGCCTGGCTGGCAGCTGTGCAGAAAGTAACTAATCTGGATTAAATCAAGAGAGGGAAGGGCTCCAGGAGGGCTGTCCCATGAGGGTAAACTGGCACATTATCTATCATGTTTGACAGAAAGGAAAGGTTTTTTCAATAATCATAGACTCTGGGGATGCTTCAGTTATACATACAAAGAAAACTAAGCAAATTCTAAAATGAGGCAATTAATTCCAGGGAAAACAAAAAGTTGTATATGAAAGAAAATGTATTCACAATACACTATAACCTCAGCTATGAGTGATGTTACATAGTCATAACAATCTAAGCACCAAATGTTGATTTTACCACAAATTGTGATATAATTATATTGGGAAGATGTAAGAAGCGAAAAAGTGTGTGTGTGTGTGTGTGTGTGTGTGTGTGTAGGGAAGATCATAAGAAAATTAAGTCATTTTCCACAATAGAATATCAATAGATAATGGCTAAAACTGAAAAAGAAATTAAGAAATTATCATATAAGTACAATTTTCAGAAATACGGAAGTAAAGAGAAAAAAATATTTAAGAGTAGAAAGTGGTTGCCCTTAGGAGGACAGGGAAGGATGGTTCAGAGGCACCTGGTTTTCATTAAAAGTGCTTAATACTATGTAACTTTTAATACCATGAACATGTATAATTTTAATAAAAATAGAAGTTACTTTTTTAAAGAGCTATCAGTCCCTCTGAGAAAGCAGTTTCAGTGCAGTTGTAGTAGTAAAAGCCAAAACGCAAGCCACTCGAGAGCATGCATGGGTGATGAGAGCGAGAGCGTGAGAGGATGGCATCGGGACCCATCACCAGAGTGGAGGTCCGCGCACTGAGGGAGCAGGGCATGCGCACAGCATCTTCCCAGGTCTGATCATGATCCCGGGTACCGAGGAGGTCAGAATGGCATAGGTTGCTCTTTACATGATGCAGTAAAATTGCCTCAAAGATGATTGCAACTATACAGGTAAGGGTCTAGATTAGGGAGGTGCACAGGGTAAGGAAAGATTACGCGAAAGCTTCCTGGTTCTGATCATTTGTCACTCACATACTGACCTCTCACCTCAACGCTCTTCCTTTCTCTAATGACTACAGCTGTCTGCTTGTATATGATAAAGCTCTGTGTCTGTTTATGAATAAGTTTTCTGTTCTCACATGCTTTGACCTTACTTCTCGAGAACAAAATGAAGAAGGTAGGTGATTATTTCATATCTTCATGACATATTTTTGTAGCTAGATATAGCTTCTAGGCATAAAATAATCTCTGTCCCGCTGCATATTTTGTCCATAATTCAGTAATCCACGTGGAAAAAATAAATTGATGGCTAACGACAAAGAGGGGAATGTAGGGTAGAAAGCAGACTGGGACTTCAGTGGCCCTTATTAGAACCTATCTCTCGCCTTTGTGAGAGGGATCATTTCTAAGTGTTGGTTTTGCCATTTAAAACAAGGCAGTTCTATGTGTTGGTTTTATAACGTAAAACAAGGCAGTTGGACTCTGACATATAAAACCTTTCCAGCCCTAACATTCAATGATCAAAACTTTAAAAATCTGGTACACGTTTTCCAACAGTTGGAATATTAGGTCTACTCTGAGAATTAGCTGTGGAAGTTTCATAGGCTCAAAAAATAACTAGCACTTAATTATTCCACTTGAAATCCCCTTCCACATATATTTAGATATTTAGTAGGGGCTAGAGACAAAGTTTGAATATGTCATTCCACGAAAGTCTGACAAAAATTGTTCATTGTAAATTGTTTTATGTTGGGAACAAGTGAAGTGATCAACATTCCTTCACTATCCATGCTCCTGGTGGTCCGTTCCTTTGCCCCTTTGCACTTTACCACTCTACTGGGAGGCACTGCCTAATTGTGACTTTTTGACTGCCTTTTAGATTCATGCACTGGTTTAGTGATTTATGTCTGCCGTCAGATTCTATATTATGACAGTTTTATCAATTCTCGATTTCACAAAATATGCTCCACAGAACACTAATTCCACAAAATATTAATAGATGTTTTGAGAAAGATTTCCATGGTTACGTAAGTTTGGGGAAACATTAATCGATTAGACTGCTAACTAAGTTTCTTTAACCAAATTACTTCTCAGGCCCTTTCCTGTAGCAACACTCATGAGAACCTCTAAAAGAAAGATGCATAGGCACAGCTTCTGAGCAGGCACAGCCAGGAAGTCCTCCCTTCCTGGGCCAGCTACTGAGACATGTTTTATGTCATATATTTTGAAACTACTGCTTTAATGAGATACACCTTGGAAACATTATAATTGTCTTTATATCCTTCCAATGCATTGTGACATGTATGGATATCTTGTCAAAGAATCAAGAAATATTTGTATGCTATGTATCATAAGTAGTCAATAGTTTGAATTAAAATAATGAAGGTTTAGGTTTTGTATCAAAAACTCTGGCAAGGTTCCCATTTGGGATATAAAGCTGTAAGTAGGCAAGAGGGTTGTCTTCATCCATTTTTGCATTACTATAAAGGAATACATGAGGCTGGGTAATGTATAAGGAAAAGAGATGTGTTTGGCTCACAGTTCTGTAGGCTGTACAAGAAGAATGGCACCAGTGTCTGCTCAGCTACTGGTGAAGTCCTCAGGCTGCTTCCACTCATGATAGAAGGCAAAGGGGAGCCTGTGTGTGCAGAGATCACATGGCCAGAGAGGAAGCAAGGGAGAGAGGGGAAGTGCCAGACTCCTTTAACAACCAGCTCTGGGGGAACCTAACAGAGCAAGCAAGAACTCACTCTCTAGCAGGTGAAGGACTGCACCAAACCATTCATGAAGAATCCACCCCATGACTCCAGCCTTTTGTTAGGCTCCACCTCCAACATTGGGATCAAATTTTAACATGAGGTTTCAGGGGACAAGTAAGTATCCAAACTATATCAAAAGTTAGGTAATTAGCAGTGCCACCTTCCTCCCCAGTTTCAAGGACAGAATTTAATATTCTTTGGTCTCCCGATGACCACTTCTCCATTCTCCACTCTAGCAGCAGAAAAATCCCACAAAATTAGGGCATGTTGTTTACTCCCTCTTAACTGGTGATTAAGAGTTGGTCAAATTATAGGCTAGAAATAATTTCATAATTTATAAAACTCTAACCAACAATAAAATTTGTAATGACAGTAAATTTAATCATAGAAGCACATAGTTCAAACTGGAATCTCTTGGGAAAAAAAAAAAATCGTATCAGGCTGGGCGCAGTGGCTCACACCTGTAGTCCCAGCACTTTGGTAGGCCAAGGCAGGCGGATCATGAGGTCAGGGGATTGAGACCATCCTGGCTAACATGATGAAACCCTGTCTCTACCAAAAATACAAAAATTAGCTGGATGTAGTGGCGCATGCCTGTAGTCCCAGCTACTCAGGAGGCTGAGGCAAGAGAATGGCTTGAACCCAGGTGGCGGAGGTTGCAGTGAGCCTAGATCGCACCACTGCGCTCCAGCCTGGTGACAGAGTGAGACTCCGTCTCAAAAAAAAAAAAAAAAAAATCAAATGGAAGCAGTGTCAACAACCATTCCATCATTTAGCTAGGAATAATCTCCATTGCTCAGCTATGGTGAATATTGCAAAAGAGGGCATAATTACCTCTGAGACAAGCAGCTGAATCCATTGTTCTACAAGAATTCATAAATGTAGTTGTTAGTCATCACAAAAATATTTTAAAATAGTACTTAAATGGATAATCCCCAGCTAGTGGAAGACTAATGTGGTTCTCTTTCACAGAGCTTTGTTTCCTGAAATATAAAGCGTGTGTGCACAGGAGGTGTGGAGGAAGGTGGCAGTGACTGCGCTAGGTCACTAATGTCCAAAATGACATTAAAGAAATCAGAGGAAATGGGGGAAAAAGCAAAGAGCGCAGGAGGTTTTGGCTCAGCACATAGCAAAAACAGATGTTCATTTATTGACTAATGATGTTATGTGGCATTAAAAATAACATTTCATAGCTAAAGTGTTACTTTAACTCTTTTGAAACTCTATGTTAAAAGATGAGCTCTCTTATTTGTAGGCATGGAACAATAAAAAGTTTAACTTATTCTTAACTACTGAGAAGGATTTACCATTAAGCCAACTCAGAATTATCTGACTTTAGTCCAGTATACATCTGTTAACCAAGAGCTGCTAGAGTGGAGAATGGAGAAGTGGTCATCGGGAGACCAAAGAATATTAAATTCTGTCCTTGAAACTGGGGAGGAAGGTGGCACTGCTAATTACCTAACTTTTGATATAGTTTGGATACTTACTTGTCATGTTAAAATTTGATCCCAATGTTGGAGGTGGAGCCTAACAAAAGGTTTGAGTCATGGGGTGGATCCCTCATTTGTGATTGGCTCAACCAAATTGGGACTGTATTAGCAAGAATTAGGGGCAAATGTTAAGTTTAGAATTACACAGCATATATGTACTAAAAAATAATGCTTACTAAAAGTTTGAAAACATTATCTAAAGACTACAGTATTGTGTGACTTGATAGGCGTCCTGCACGCATTCTACTTGCTGCTGGAAAGAATGAAAAAGGGCCGGGCGCGGTGGCTCACGCTTGTAATCCCAGCACTTTGGGAGGCCGAGGCGGGCGGATCACGAGGTCAGGAGATCGAGACCACGGTGAAACTCCGTCTCTACTAAAAATACAAAAAATTAGCCGGGCGCGGTGGCGGGTGCCTGTAGTCCCAGCTACTCAGGAGGCTGAGGCAGGAGAATGGCGTGAACCTGGGAGGCGGAGCTTGGAGTGAGCCGCGGTCGACTCCAGCCTGGGCTACAGAGCGAGACTCTGTCTCAAAAAAAAAAGAAAAAGAAAAAGAAAAAGATCTAAAAAGAGGGAGTACATATACAGAAGAGTTCCAGGATAGTATAACACACAGTGGATGCTGCGGAGGAACCCACTGCCTGGCAGGGATTTTAAGAAGAGATGAAATGGTCAGACAATAGGCAAGAGGTTATTCTGTGCAAACAGGATTACTCTGAAAAACAGAAAAAGGAGTGAACTAATTACTATAGTAACAAGGAAAAAGAGCTGTCTAAAGCAAAGAATTTAAATTTGACAAAGACTGAGAATAAGGAGTACATAGTCTTCAAGGAAGTAATGATTCAGCAGATGACCAGAGAGCTGCTTATGAAATGTCAACAAGAGAGTGGTTGAGAGCGGACAGTTCAAGGCTAGAGTTCAGTGAATTATTTAAAGGTTAAAAAAAAGTTACTTCACAGATGATTTGGGCTTCTTTCTCCTCTGAGATCATAGAAAGTACATTGGAAGATAAAAGTGATTTTCATTCCAGTTCATTAACTAGAACGATGCATTCAAACCTTAAGATTTTCTGAAGCTTTAGACAGGGGTTGGTTTCTATGGTCCCATTTCCTCCACTACACAGCTGATGGTCAGTAACTGGATCACCCTTACTTAAAACCCTCCAGTGAGGCGGGAGTTAGTTCTCACCAGAATAACACCTCCAAATCTTTGGAAAACGAAGTACCTGTAGTTGATTCATGCAAGGATCATAATAGGCTGTTAAATCCATCAGGTGAAAATTGTTAGGGAAGAGAATACGGGCATGGATCCAAAGTGTCATCTCATGGATTTTTTTTCACAGTTGCACAGGGGCAGTAGAGAGACCACCTTAACTGAGGGATCAAACTGAGTTTTGATCAGTTTCAATGGGAGGGCAACCTTTCATTTTATGCCTCCAAATGTGATGCGATACAAAGGTGACTAAGACAACTTGTTGCCCAAAATCTGAGTCCAATCAAGCTTCTAGATTTTCGGCTTGCAGAAAATACAGGTAACAGAAATTAAACACCACCAAACACAGAATGTGGCACATTGCACCGGTAACTGGCTTACTTTCTTCAAGAAGTCAAGGTCATGGGGAAAACAAGGTGGGGTGACTATTCCAGAATAAGAGAATAAAGATATAAAACAACCAAGGGCACGTTGCCGGCTTTGCCCGGTTCTTGTTTTTTTTAAAATTTTTTTTTTTTTTTTTTTTTTTTTTTCAGTTATATTTGATATTTGAGAATTTTGAGTTTTGTGCATATTGCATGTTATTTGTTAGGTATTTTTTTTGTTTGAGATAATATAATGTTTTAGTCAAATTAGAGGGAAGTTCTTTATTTTTAAGGGCGACAGAAAACAATATTGCAAAAGATTAACTGTTGACTCTAAGTGGTACGTGTACAGGTGATAATTATTCTATTTTCTCAACTTTTCTGTATCTTTGCAAATCTTCATGAAATAAGCCTCAAGAACCTTTCTTTCACCAACCTGAATCTGCTTGTTGTGTTCACCTAATCATCCTAACTCCACCCCCTATCCTTGCCCCCATCACCACTGCCTCTGGTGTCCATTCTCCCCCTCTGGCTGCACCATGACAGGAGCTGTGCCCACTGCCCTACTAAGCATTCAGAGTTATAGCCTGGAGAGCTCAGCCTCTCAGTCCTCTCTGGGCCTCACCATTTCTCTACCCCCTCACCTTCCACTGCTATTGAAATACACTGTTGGTGGAAATATAAACTAGTACAGTCACAAGGGAGAATAGTACAGTCACTATGGAGAATAGGGTCCTCAAAAAACTAATAAGAACTGTGATCCAGCAATCCAGAGCATTTATCCAAAGGAATCAGTGTATGGAAGAGACATCTGCACCCCATGTTTACTGCAGCACTGTTCACAATAGCCAAGATATGGAATCAGCCTAGGTATCTAAGAACAAATGAATGGATAAAGAAAATGTGGTATAGTACACAATGGAATACTATTCAGACATAAAACATAATGAAATCCTATCATTTGTGGCAACATGGATGGAACTGGAGGACCTTATGTTAAATGAAATAAACCAGGAACAGAAAGTTAAATACCGTGTGTTCTCACTCATATATAGAAGCTAAAAAAACGTTGATCTCATAGAAGTAAAAAGTAGAAAAGAATACTAGAGGCTAGGCAGGGTAGAGAGAAGGGAGAGATGCAGAGAAATTTGTTAAAGGATACAGAATTACAGCTCGATGGGAGGAGTAAGTTCTTGTGTTCTATAACACTGTAGGATGACCCTAGTTAATAATAGAGTATATAGATTTAAATAGCTAGAAGGAGGATAGTGAACGTTCCCAACAAAGAAATGAAAAATGTGTGAGATGATTATGCTAATTGCCCGGATCTGATCACTATATATTATTATGTATCAAAACACTACTATGTACAACATATATACAATTGTATTTCAATGAAAAAATTTTTAAAATACAGACTATAAAAAAGAAGAAAGAATTGCTAAAGACTCCCAAAGCTGTCTTCAGGCCCGATCTCTTATCTGAGGTAATAAGAATGTAAGTATAATGTGAATGTGAATGTACAAAGAAACTTTCCTTACACTTAATGGGAAAAACAAGATCTAAAATCACCTACAATCAGAGCATATTCTTTTCTCCTATGAAATTCCAACCCTCTCAATTTAAAGTGTTAATATGTTACAAATCTAATAAACTCAATTAAAATGCTTGTGACTTTTTGGTTAATTGATGTTTTAATTAAATCAAGGTTTAACCACTTTTAAAAATACATTAGCACAGATCCGTACTTAGTATACACAGTACTCAGGATGTAATTTAATTTTTGATTCTTTTATTCATAAGCTTAAAGCACCTTCATGTCAGAACCATAAATGTACACT
>NW_012108919.1:1675320-1692445 GCF_000951045.1 Mandrillus leucophaeus | reverse complement strand
ATGGGAGGGCAACCTTTCATTTTATACCTCCAAATGTGATGCGATACAAAGGTGACTAAGACAACTTGTTGCCCAAAATCTGAGTCCAATCAAGCTTCTAGATTTTCGGCTTGCAGAAAATACAGGTAACAGAAATTAAACACCACCAAACACAGAATGTGGCACATTGCTCCGGTAACTGGCTTACTTTCTTCAAGAAGTCAAGGTCATGGGGAAAACAAGGTGGGATGACTATTCCAGAATAAGAGAATAAAGATATAAAACAACCAAAGGCAACGTGCCAGACTTGACCAGATCTTGGTATTTTTAAAAAATTTTTGTTGGTTGGGTTTTTTTTTTCAGTTACAAAACATATTTGAGAATAGAAAATTTTGAGAAAAATGCATATTAAATATTAGAAAAGTATTTTAATTGAGATAATATAATGTTTTAGTCAAATTAGAGGGAAGTTCTTTATTTTTAAGGGCGACAGAAAACAATATTGCAAAAGATTAACTGTTGACTCTAAGTGGTACGTGTACAGGTGATAATTATTCTGTTTTCTCAACTTTTCTGTATCTTTGAAAATCTTCATGAAATAAGCCTGAAGAACCTTTCTTTCACCAACCTGAATCTGCTTGTTGTGTTCACCTAATCATCCTAACTCCACCCCCTATCCTTGCCCCCATCACCACTGCCTCTGGTGTCCATTCTCCCCCTCTGGCTGCACCATGACAGGAGCTGTGCCCACTGCCCTACTAAGCATTCAGAGTTATAGCCTGGAGAGCTCAGCCTCTCAGTCCTCTCTGGGCCTCACCATTTCTCTACCCCCTCACCTTCCACTGCTATTGAAATACACTGTTGGTGGAAATATAAACTAGTACAGTCACAAGGGAGAATAGTACAGTCACTATGGAGAATAGGGTCCTCAAAAAACTAATAAGAACTGTGATCCAGCAATCCAGAGCATTTATCCAAAGGAATCAGTGTATGGAAGAGACATCTGCACCCCATGTTTACTGCAGCACTGTTCACAATAGCCAAGATATGGAATCAGCCTAGGTATCTAAGAACAAATGAATGGATAAAGAAAATGTGGTATAGTACACAATGGAATACTATTCAGACATAAAACATAATGAAATCCTATCATTTGTGGCAACATGGATGGAACTGGAGGACCTTATGTTAAATGAAATAAACCAGGAACAGAAAGTTAAATACCGTGTGTTCTCACTCATATATAGAAGCTAAAAAAACATTGATCTCATAAAAGTAAAAAGTAGAACAGAATACTAGAGGCTAGGCAGGGTAAAGAGAAGGGAGAGATGGAGAGAAATTTGTTAAAGGATACAGAATTACAGCTCGATGGGAGGAGTAAGTTCTAGTGTTCTATAACACTGTAGGATGACCCTAGTTAATAATAGATTATATAGATTTAAATAGCTAGAAGGAGGATAGTGAATGTTCCCAACAAAGAAATGAAAAATGTGTGAGATGGTTATGCTAATTGCCCGGATCTGATCACTGTATATTATTATGTATCAAAACACTACTATGTACAACATATATACAATTGTATTTCAATTTAAAAATTTTTAAAATACAGACTATAAAAAAGAAGAAAGAATTGCTAAAGACTCCCAAAGCTGTCTTCAGGCCCGATCTCTTATCTGAGGTAGTAAGAATGTAAATATAATGTGAATGTGAATGTACAAAGAAACTTTCCTTACACTTAATGGGAAAAACAAGATCTAAAATCACCTACAATCAGAGCATATTCTTTTCTCCTATGAAATTCCAACCCTCTCAATTTAAAGTGTTAATATGTTACAAATCTAATAAACTCAATTAAAATGCTTGTGACTTTTCGGTTAATTGATGTTTTAATTAAATCAAGGTTTAACCACTTTTAAAAATACATTAGCACAGATCCGTACTTAGTATACACAGTACTCAGGATGTAATTTAATTTTTGATTCTTTTATTCATAAGCTTAAAGCACCTTCATGTCAGAACCATAAATGTACACTGAGTATATGCAGATTTGGAGTCTACCACAGTATGAAATGATATCAGGAACTGGGCTGAATCTGTTTTACCTCCAGGACTCATTTGGAATTTACTCAAATTTCAACATTTATTCACATTTTTAAAATCTCTTTTACACAAAAGTAAACGTGTAAGGAAAGACCCAATACTAAGCCTATAGCTCCTCACAAAGGAGTAAAAATTCATGAAGGGTACTGAAGTAGAGAGAATAATGTAATAAAAGGGCAAAGATGTAGAAAGCACCCAAAACTCTAACTTGGAGAGCAAATGGTTAAACTCTTTCAGGGACCTCACCAAGACTCTCACAGGTTTTGAGTAAAGCTCTGGAATAATATGTGGTGTTTCTGTGGCATTTCCAAGGAATCAAAGCAAGTGGAGGTATTTTTTACCAAGAAGAGTAGACAAAAAGAGCAAGTGTCAAAAAATGCAGAAACACATAAAATCATAGTTTGCTTGCATTATACTCTCAAGTTAACTCAATTGCAGCTCATCTGTATCCCATGAACTATAAATATGAGCTACTGCAGAGCTCATACTTACAATGGCTGTATCAGTTCGCCTATCAATACCAGGATTCATTTGGCTTTGGGACTACTTGGTTGACATATTAAGAAATTTCTTCAAGGTGTCTTCGAAGCCTAGTATCTGTTTACAATCTGGAAAACACACATCATTCTCAGGTCTCCCGGGAGATATGCATGAATTCACTCCATAAGTTTTGACCAATACAGGTAACTGCTTTCTTTAAGCTGATTCTTTGCTCATTTACATAAACATTTCAGAAGTGAATGAAGCCATTATTCTTGATTAACATATGGTGCCAATTCACTAATTATCATAAGCATAGAACTGTTGCATATTCCCAAATTATTTCTACTTTGCCTAACAATGGTCAAATTTAGATACCATGTAATTTCTTAATTTTTCCCAGACCATACAAGGTAAGTGATTTCCCAACTAAATTGGATTCTATTTTGTTGAGCAGTTAGACAAAAACCTGGAAATGAAATCAAACAAACTAAAACCGAAGAATTTATTTATAAAGACGGTATTTTTATTTCATCTCCCCTAATTCCTCTCCCCTGCTAAAAACAAAACAAACAAAAACAAAAACAAAACAAAACAAACTATGAAGGCCTTTTAGAAGTGTGATGGGTTAGGTCCCCGTTGTTGGAAAGTTCTGAAGTCTTCATGGGCATGATAAAGACATTAGCTGAACCAACGTTTCTGAAAGTTCATGTTTGCCATTATCTAAAACTAACAGAGGTGCAAAGTCATAACTGAATTTTAACCGTAAGTCAGAGAAATCAAACTTCTAAATTTGGAAATAATAACAATTTAATAGACAAACAAAACAGTATCACAGTGAATAAAATATTAAAGCATTATCTTTTTTTCATTCAACAGCATGAAGAGTTTTCTGGTGTCATACAAAGATTGCTCTTTAAAGCCAAATTAACTAGAAAAAAGACTGCTGCAATACATGGAGACACAAATTTATCACTGTAGACATTACACAGATAAGCAAAACACACAGTACCCATGTCCAGAGCTTTCTAGAAATTTATATAACTCATCAATTTACTCAATGTTACAATTCAGAAAAAACGAACATTTTTTAAAAAAACCTTATAAATATATAAATCCAAACCACAAAACATCTTCTAAACATGATATTTCCTCTAAACACAAATGGATTTCTGGAAATTGCATCACAATGCTATCTAAACTAGATTTTATGAAATCATAAATGTATTTAGCTGTATCTTGGGGCTTTTATTCATTGGACCATATCCCATGTATACTTTTCTCATCCTACTTAACTTTGGGCATACATATTCCCAAAGTTTAGTTTTACAATAAAAATCAAACTGCTATTCCAGTTGGAATGGGTGCACTGTACCTGCATCACACAATAGATTTCATCACGAACAAGTTAAAGTCGTCTTAGTAATGCCCCCTTTCTAAGCTACAAATATTTTAATGTTAATAATTAGTAATGGGTTTTAGAGACTAGAATGCTTTTTCAAATTTTTGCCTAGTTTCTGTGAACATTCTATTCTATTCTGCCAACTTGTAATCTGCTAAACAAGTTCTTCTCAGAAATATATACATTCAACTTTCCCTACATCATGAAAATAAGTTCATTAACTCAAATCACCTAGGTTATGCTTGTATTCAAAATAAATTGTGTAAGAACTTGAATTCATTCCAAAACCAACTCAAAGACAACAGGAATAGCAACATGTTAAGCTCCACTCTGTCCCTGCCATTTACTTCCTTGAAGGGTCTTTTCAAGTAGGGCATCAGCTTTGCATGTCTCTTGCCCACCCCTTTGTCTAGACTACAACATAAAGTCTTGCACATAAACCTAAACCATTATATTTTGGTACAACTCAGTACTGTACAGCAAAATACTTAGGTTCTTAGCACTTCAAACTGTAAACTGAAGCATCTCATTAACTGTTTCTGATTTTCATTGCCACAGTTCACCTCTAATTGTTGTAAGATTCAGTAAAGTAAATCCTAATAGAACCAAAAATACAATGGGGGAAAAAGTCTTTATGAATTTATAAGCAACTAATTTAAACGTAACCTTTTCAGGACAAGGGGTGAGGCTGATTGGGCAATGTGGTTTAAAAAAACCAAAACTAAGATGTTATAAGGAAAGAGTCAAATGAAGGTTTTCATGAATAGTAACCACTCTATGAGAAGTTCATTCTCCTCCATTCTTCTCAGAGAAGACTGAGGGAGAGGAAAATAGACATGGAGGAAAGAGTGTGTCTCTAGGACAAATGGCCACATTCTGCCATGAAGTTGACTGTGATGCAAATTCCTCAGTGCTTTTCATTCTCTTTAGTAATGTGGCAAAACAGGTATTCAGTTGAAACCACCCAAGGGAATGGAACTGAGTTTCCTCTTGGCAAGGGAGAATGTGCAGAGGGAACAGGTATCTCAATGGGAATGCTGACTATAGAGAGTGACTTGAGAGAGAAAACACCTGAAGACAATTCCAGGGTGTTCCAATACCAGGAATATGGGGAGGGGAGGGAGTACACACTTTGTAAATGGATGTGTCTCAGAGCAACTTTCCTCTTGTGTCCAACCGCCGTCACAGAATATCCATGAATACGAAAGGAAGGATCCATTCATTCCTAAATCTCCCTGCAGCATAACATACCACACCACTACCGTCTGTCTGGCTGTGCTGAGTGAAACCCTGCCCTTTCTCTGGGAAGACTCACTGCTGTCAGTGCTCCATGAAGGGTGAGCTTATACAATTGTGCTAACCCCTAAGTAGAAATGAACATTTTTACTTCCGACCTACAGGAAAACCAATCAAGTCCATACATGACCAAGGGCTTTGTTAATGTCATGGACACTAATCATAAAGAACATAAAAGAAAATAAATTATAAAGTATCTAACTTCACACTCAAACATGGCAATGTGTGTCCAATTTCTTATTTTGCATATCAGTCAAGAAGGAGGTGCCATACAGTCTAGAAATTCATGACAAACACACTGGCAAAAACCATACACCATAAGAATAACAAGGCTCGAAGGGACCAAGCTGACAAAGACGACCCCAAGGGTGACTTTCTTAGACACCAATAAGTAGATTCCTAAGGGTAAGGAGCTGAAGTAGAGCAAACCTAGCAACCACACTAACACCCGGATGGATGTCTGAAACAGCAGGGACGTGCAGTTCCACACAGTCCAGTTGTGTGACACAGTGGTGACAGAGTCAAAACTCGCAGGCCTATAAAATTCCACCACAGGAGTGGAGCTCAGGGACGGGGAGCTCTCTCTCTGCACCTCCATGATGGTTATGACCAGGCAGTTGGAGGAGGTGTGAGAAGGACTGACCAGAGAGGCCAGCCTCTTGGGGGTGAGCAGCAGCTCAGTGGGGTTCTCTGGCAGGCACTTCTTCCCTTTGCCTCCACAAGTCAAGTTAACAAGGATGTTGTTGTCATCGGGCAGGCTACTAACTTCATCATCTGGCAGGCACGTCTCAAACCTGCAGAAAGGACAGACAATGACACCTTGTGGGGAGTCCCCAAAGTCTATGATTTTGTAGAGGCATTTGGCACAAACCCTATGACAACACTCCAGCACTTTGGGTTTCCTCTGTTTCAGATTGTATCGATTGTAACAGATTTTGCACTCGAGCTCATCAGAGGCCTGAGACTCCGCAGGGTCTTCGGGAGGTTGACTAGCCATCTTGAATTATGTGTGCAATCTTCTGCCAGGTGGGTCTTGTTGAAGAATGGCTTTGATTAAGGTGCCCCTCTGAATATCATATCATCCAAATCTGGCAGCAACACAAAAAGGCAGGACAAGTAGTGAAAGAAACCAGAAGTCTTCCAGGCATTTTCAACTTCTGCATATAACTGTGTCTCAAATGCATATTTATAAAGGCCACATGAAGAGTCTGTAAAGAAGAAAAGAGATTCTAATATAATGAACAGTTCATTGAAAAGGTGTTTCTGAAAAGTGCTTTATGGAATTTTCTGAGCTTCAAGGATTAGAAGCAATAAACTTAGAAGGTTAAATCTCCTTCATCTTTTCACATACTTCTGTCATCAGAACAGGAAAGTGTTATCTCCATGCTTAGCTGTTTCAGTCAACAAGCATGATAGTGAAGAAAGAGTTAAGAATCCTAATGGGTGTAAAGGACAGTGTAGAGCTAGCTATGTGCTCTAGAACATACTTTAGTCTAGATACAAGAGATTTTCACTCTGAAACTTGTAACAAATTCTGGCCTCTGAAAACAGAATGGGACATGTATTGGAAACAGAAGACTAATTCGAGTATTGCTGGTGTAAATACCAGGTGTCTAAATACCGTCAATAGTGCTCATGAATACACAAAAGGGAATATTAAGGACAAATGTTAAAAATGTGTTTTCAGAGAGTGCTTTGATAGAGATAAGAGCATATTTAAGTAGAGCAGACTGTTCTTACCTTCTCAGTGTAAAGAAATCTGTTATATAAAAGCCTTTATTGTTTGACTATTCCATTTCAATTTTTTTTGTTTCAATGCCAGTCTTGAAAACCACAGCTGTGCATATACATTCACTAAAGGAAGAACGAGGCATGTAACACCCAATATAAGCACTATAAACAAGTCAAGTCTAAGTCCCAAGAAAGAGAAGTAAATACAGATAAAACATGCATAGCTATGTCTCTAGACATGAAGAAATCACTTGTGCATGGCTATCAATAAATACTCAACATTCACTTACTCATCTACTTTATTTCACACAAACTCTTTAGTAAAAGGAAAGTGTAATACAATCTACAGTCCTTACTATTACTATTGCTATTACTGGTTATTACTGGCTTTGGACAAATGGCTGAAGGTTAATTTCATATGCACAGTCAGTTTTCAATTTTCAGTACTAATGGAAGGAAGCAGTGTTAATAGAAAATCTCCAAATTATTTTTAACTAGCTTTAATATATGTGGTATTTTTGGTAGTTGATTCACCTTAAATTATGTTTGGCTTAGAAAAATATCAAAATGTATTTGATTTTTTGAGCACATCTCCAAGCAATAATAGCAAAAAGCTGTCATAACAGCTCTGAGGGCAGAGAGTAACTGCTAGACATTTAAATTTGCTATGGATCATACTGCACTAACAGAGAAAGGCAGTGGGTAGCTGAATCTGGATAATTTTAAAAATCATGAATAGTTGACTTATTAATACATATTGTCTTCATTTTAAGACTTTAATTTTTAATTGACTTCCTATTCTACAAGAATGTGTAATGGACAGCAGTGGCAAGATATATACTTGGTGGCAAAAAGAAGTCAATCTATAGAATCTCTGGTAACCAAAAATGTTGGTAGGATTTTTTAACATATAGTATATGTATGCCTGTATTTCAAAACTGCTACCACAACCCAATCTCTATGCATCCAGCGTAACACACAAAAAAGATATACAGACACAAACATCAAGTCTTCTCTCTCCTTTCCTTCCATGTGCCCTAATTTTCCTCATTCCTGATGCTGATCCCATTCAGGATATGCAGGTCCATGTCCCTGCAAAACATGACTATGTCCTGCTCACAGTTCCACAAGGCTGGCATTTTTCCTCCTATGGGATGAACATCTTCAGGATGATAGCCAAAGAACAAGAAGGAGTTCTATCCTGGTCAACACACACAGTCCTAGCTCACTTCATGGGACAGCCCCTAGCCCTGGGCAGTTCACTGGTGATCTGCCACCTAGAAAGCTCCCATTCATTCCCTGCTGAACACAGGGCTCTTACAACAGTACCCCCGTTAGCCACACACAGACTTCAGCCCACCCAAATGGAACATGTAATTTGTTCTTTGGAGCTACATGCCCACCCAGACATAACGCTCTCCTGAATCCAGAGGTTAGGAAGCTGATGGTCCCAGTAGGATTAGCAGCATTGTCTGTCCCCACTGCCATAGAAAGGACTGAGGTATGTGAAGTCATGTGGAAAAAGGAAAAGAAAGTATGTAAACATATGCATAAAGACATCAGAAAAAAAGAGTAAAACATCCAGTGAGGATAACTAGGCAAAATTACATCTAGAGGCACAGAAAGCTAGAGTAGACACATAAGTGTTTATGAATACGTGAGAACACATTAGAACATCAGCACTTGACAGTCAGCGAGTCACATTCCTCCTTTCGGTACCAAGCTTCCAACCATTAGAAGAGTAGCAATAAAACTTTATGTTGAGCCAGCCACAATTTCTATCTGATAATTGTGTGAACCTAAATTATTTCCTTGACAATATTGAGCTATTATTTGAAACAAAGCTTTGTTTTGTCATAGAAATACTCTTTCAGATTAGTGAATATGTTAAGATAGAGTGTTATGTGATTATAATGTTCATATTTATAAAAATTTATGTAAGGGACTTCTTGGTAACATGCAAAGAAAATACTCAATATTCAAATATCCAATAAAAAATATACCTACTCTAATTCCAAGGCCAGCTCTAGCAAACCTATTCCATCAGCAGGAAAGCCTTCATCAAGTCCTGCCTCTAAGAATGGCTCTTCTGGGCAAGACCAGGTGACAGCCTTGAGCTCTGGCAGCATCCCTGGAAATGCAGCCAACACAAGTATTTCTTCCTGGAACGGCAGAAAACAGCATGGTGATCGTTCCTCTTGAAAAGCCAGGCTACCAACTGCTAGAGTTTTAAAAAAAAAAAGTTTCACCTATGTCATTATGATTTTAAGATCCCTCAAAGAACTTGAATAATAACCAAAAATCTAAACCTTTCTAGGGTTATAATTAGAGTTGTTCTTTGGGCCTCTAAAATACAGCCATTCCATCCCATCTCCACCCTGTCTTCACTTCTGTCAAAGGCTGTGGACAACAATCATGATGTTCAGTGAAAGCCAGATTCAAAAAGAGTAATACTATATGAGTCCATTTATATAAAGTTCACGAACACGCAAAATCAAGCTGTAGCATTTAGGGGTGCAAGCTTAGGTGGTAAAGTTATTATGAAAAGTCTGGAGGTGATTAGACTACATGTCAGGTTTATTAGTCCATTCTCATGCTGCTAATAAAGACATACCCAAGACTGAGTAATTTATATAGAAAAAGAGGTTTCATGGACTCACAGTTCCACATTGTGGAGGAGGCTGGGGAGTCCTCACAATCAAGGCAGAAAGTGAAGGAGGAGCAAAGGCATATCTTACATGGCATCAGGCAAGACAGAATGAATGCCAAGCAAAATGGGAAACTGCTTATAAAACCATCAGATCTCGTGAGAATTCACTATCATGAGAACAGTATAGAGGAAACTGCCTCCATGATTCAATTATCTCCACCTGACTCTGCCCTTGACATGTGGGGATTATTACAATTTAAGGTCAGATTTGGGTAGGGACACAGAGCCAAACCATATTATTCTACCTCTAGCCCCTCCCAAATCTCATGTCCTCACATTTCAAAACCAATCATGCCTTCCCAACAGTCCCCCAGTGTCTTAACTCATTTCAGCATTAACTCAAAAGTCTACAGTCCAAAGTCTCATCTGAGACAAGGCAAGTCCCATGCACCTATGAGCCTGTAAAATCAAAAGCAAGTTAGTTACTTCCAAAATATAACAGGGTGTACGTACAGACATTAGATAAATACACCCATTCCAAATGGGAGAAATTGGCCAAAACAAAGGGGCTGCAGGCACCATGCAAGTCCAAAATCCAACAGGGCAGCCAAATCTTTGACTCCATGTCTCATATCCAGGTCATGCTAATGCAACAGTTGGGTTCCCAAGGTCTTGGACAGCTCTGCCCGTGTGGCTCTGTAGGGTACAGCCTCCTTCCTGGCTGCTTTCACAGGCTGGCGTTGAATGTCTGCAGCTTTTCCAAATGCATGGTGCAAACTGTCTGTGGATCTATTGCTCTGGGGTCCGGAGGACGGTGGCCCTCTTCTCACAGCTCCACTAGGCAGTGCCCCAGTGGGGACTTGGTGTGGGGGCTCCAACCCCACATTTCCTTCCACACTGCCCTAGCAGAGGTTCTCCATGAGGGCCCCACCCCTGCAGCAAACTTCTGCCTGGACGTCCAGGCATTTCCATACACCCTCTGAAATCTAGGTTCCCAAACCTCAATTCTTGACTTCTGTGCACCCAGACACTCAACACCACATGGAAGCTGCCAAGGTTTGGGGCTTGCACCCTCTGAAGTCATGGGCTGAGCTGTACACTGACCCCTTTTAGCCATGGCTAGGATATAGGCCACCAAGTCTCGAGACTGCACAAAGCAGTAAGGCCCTAGGTCCAGCTGACAAAACCATTTTTTCTCTTAGAACTCTGGGTCTGTGATGGGAGGGGCTGCCATGAAGACCTCTGATATGCAGAGACATTTTTCCCATTGTCTTGGCAATTCACATTTGGCTCCTTATTACTTATGCAAATTTCTGCAGCCAGCTTGAATTTCTCCTCAGAAAATGGGTTTTTCTTTTCTATTGCATCGTCAGGCTGCAAATTTTCTGAACTTTTATACTCTGCTTCCCTTTTTTTTGAGACAGAGTCTTGCTCTGCTGCCCAGGCTGGAGTGCAGTGGTGCAATCTCAGCTCACTGCAAGCTCCGCCTCCTGGGTTCATGCCATTCTCCTGCCTCAGCCTCCCGAGTAGCTGGGACTACAGGTACGTGCCACCACGCCCAGCTAATTTTTTTTTTTTTTTTTTTTTTTTTAGTAGAGACGGGGTTTCACCATGTTAGCCAGGATGGTCTCAATCTCCTGACCTCATGATCTGCCCGCCTTGGCCTCCCAAAGTGCTGGGATTACAGGCATGAGCCACTGCACCCGGCCACTTTGCTTCCCTTTTAAACATAAATTCCAATTCCAAACCATATCTTTGTGAATACATAAAACTGAATGCTTTTAATAGCACCCAAATCACCTCTTGAATGCTTTGCTGCTTAGAAATTTCTTCCACCAGATACCCTAAATCATCTCTCTCAAGTTCAAAGTTCCACAGATCTCTAGGGCAGGGGCAAAATGCCACCAATCTCTTTGCTAAAACATAGCAAGAGTTACCTTTATTCCAGTTGTCAACAAGTTTCTCATCTCCATCTGAGACAACCTCAGCCTAGACCTTATTGTCCATATCACTATCAGCATTTTGGTCAAAGGCATTCAAAGTCTCTAGGAAGTTCCAAACTTCCCTGCATCTTCCTGCCTTCTGAGCCCTCCAAGACTCTAGGAAGTTCCAAACTTGCCCACATTTTTCTGTCTTCTTCTGAGCCTTCCAAACTGTTTCAATCTCTGTCTGTTACCCAGTTCCAAAGTTGCTTCCACATTTTCAGGTATCCTTATAGCAGTACCCCACTCCTGGTACTAATTTACTGTATTAGCTCATTCTTATGCTAATAAAGATATACCGAAGACTGAGTCATTTATACAGAAAAAGAGGGTTAATGGACTCACAGTTTCACATGGCTGGGGAGGCCTCACAATCATGACAGAAGGCGAAAAAGGAGCAAAGTCACGTCTTACACGGCAACAGGCAAGAGAGAATGAATGCCAAGTTAAATGAGAAACCCTTTATAAAACCATCAGATTTCATGAGAACTTACTATCATGAGAACAGTATTGGGGAAACTGCCCCCATAATTCAATTATCTCCACCTGGCTCCACCCTTGACATGGGAATTACAATTCAAGATGAGACTTGGGTGGGGACACAGAGCCAAACCATATTATCAGGACAGCCAATGCCTTGAAGGGAAGAAAGGACAATGTCCAAGCAGACTCAGTGCAGGCTACAGAGTGGTTGACAATGCGCTCTTCTTGACTGGGGTGGTACTTACAAGGGTTCATTTTGTGCTACTCCATTACACAGTACCATTTTCTGTACTAGTGTTATCTTTCACCATAAAAAAAGAAAGGAAAGGAAAAACAAAAGGAAAAAGGAAAGAAAGGGAATCTATGACTTTTTGGGCTATTTTTATAGTACAGATTTTTCTACATTCAAAATGTATAGATGCATATTTTGGATCAACTTACTTTTTCCATATGATCTGTATGTAAGTTCATTAATTTTTTTTCACAAAATTGAAATGTCACTTATCTATCATCTTAATTTTCATGAATTACTACGAATCAATACTGCTGGTAAGAATATAAATTAGTACAACCACTATGGAAAACAGTATGAACATTTCTCAAAAAACTAAAAATAGAAATACCTTACAACCCAGCAATTCCTCTACTGGGTATCTACCCAAAGAAAAAGAAATCAATATATCAAAGGGATATATGCACTACCATTTTTATTGTAGGACTATCCACAATAGCAAAGATATGGAATCAAGCTATATGCCCATCAACAGAGGAATAGATAAAAAAAGTGAACTACTATTTGGCAATAACAAAGAATGAAATCCTGTCATTTGCAGCAACATGAATGGAACCAGAAGTGATTATGTTAAGTGCAATAAGCCAGGCACAGAAAGACAAATACCTCATGTTCTCACTCGTATGGGAGCTAAACAACTTTATCTCAGGATGTGGTAGGGGAGGGAGAAAGAAGAGAGGTTGGTTAATGGGTACAAACATACAATTAGATAGAAGTAATAAGTTCTAATATTTGATAGCATACTAGGGTGACTATACTTAGCAACAATAATGTGTATATTTCAAAGTAACCAGAAAGCTTGAAATACCAACATATAAAAATAATAAACAGTTAAGGTGATGAATAACCCAATTACCCTGACTTGACCACTATACATTCTTTGTATGTTACAAACGCTCACATGTACCCCATAAATATGTAAATTATTATATATTAAGAAAAGAGGGAAAGTGGATGGAATCTCCAGGATGGACATATCTGTGCATGCCTTGGTGAGAACAAGGGCTAAAGTATGTCTCACCAGACACTGAGTAAAAAATCTGGTATGCTAAAATTGCCTTAAAAATAAATACAAAGTTTTCTTTTCCTAGAAAAATACATACATTTTCAAATATATGAAGCTGGTATACCTAACTAACACTTCACAGTCTTTCATCCTTTTATAAGTCATCTGGGGATAAGACTATACAAATAATTACCTACTATTATTCTCATAAATTAGCTTGAGCTCCTGGACTATTGGGCAAATGATTGTTTTCACAGCCCTAAATGTTTACCACTTATTATTAGACTCAAATCCATCTTACTCTGCTACTTAATTCCCTTGATGGTGAAGATGCAAACTTGGCTTATATTTTAAAGCAAAGTCCCTCCAGTGGACATCTGTTGTTTGTATCTACCTAGGATCTTTTTGCTCCTTTATATCACACTGCTCCCTTCCCAACTGCCCCCACTTCTTTGGCGAAGTGTTCCCTACTTACTCAAATTACAAAATGGTGGGTGGGCTGTGCTAATCATAGTACCTCCCTTCTCTCCAAAGGTGTGGACTTGGGACCAGGCCTGACTGATCACATGCTCCACTACTCCCCTATTCACAAGGATTAGTCTAATGGGCATGTGAGCCAAACCAGACTTCTCAAAGCTCCTGCCTGGAACTCTTTTTATTTGAAGCTAGGGAAAAACAGGACAGGACAGGGACCAGGGGAGGGCACACAAAACCAGAAAACGATGTATCAAGGAACTGCCATGGCAGCAAGAGGGAGAATAAGAAGAACAAAGCCAAAATTATGAAGACAGTAAAGGAAAACAAGAGGTCATGCCATTGCACTCCAGCCTGGGCAAAAAGAGAAAAAAAATAAAAAAAAAAAAAAAAAAAAAAAAAGAGACAAACCTGATGAGACCTAAACTGAGTTTCTGAAGTCAATAATGTATGAAGGTTTCTGTGAGCCAATAAATTCCTTTTTATGCTTATGCTAGTTTTCTGGATGGATTTCTGTTACTTACAACCCAAAGTGCCCTAATACAGTTACCATGCTGTACTTGACGTTGAGAATTTATTGTTGTTTTAAATCTAGGTTGCTACTTAGTATTACAGAAATTTATATAAATAAATAATTCAACAAAACAACTCAGAGGCAATAGGCATTCTCTAAGATTTCATTTGCACATGTGTGCACACATGCATGCACATGCACACATAAACACATATTTACATATATAAATACACAAAGGTCACCAGACATATTGTTGCTTATTTATTAGTGGCCTTTGTGTGTGTGCATTCTTTTTTATTTGGTTCTTTTCTCCTCCACAAGTATCAGCCAGAATACCACCCTTCCCTGTTCCACTTCCCCCAGGAACCCATATTAACTACCTGGTATGTCTTCTTCTACATACAGATGGTTCGCAACTTCCTATTTTTCTACTTTACACTCATGCAAAAGCCATACACATTCAGTAGAAACCATATTTTGAGTATCCACAAAACCATTGTTTTTCACGTTTATTACAGTATTCAGTAAATGACACGAGATACTCAACACTTCATTATGAAATGGGAAAAGTTCCCTTATCCCTCTCACAGGGCATGTGATGGGGGTGTAGCTCGCTTCTTCAGTGCCCCACTGCTCAAACTTCTAGGCGGAGCATGAAGACAGGTAGGTTATGGGGCTCTGACCCCACAGCAGTGTGTAAGGCTGAATGTTTACAGCTCCTGAAGCCCCAGAGGGTGTGTGTTACCACGTGCTCTTTTAGTTTAGCCGTCTGTAGGTGGCTTATGTTAGTCAGCTCAATTAGACCCTCTGCTTTATCGCACGGAAAGAGGGCTTTCTGTATCCTGAGGTCTCTTACCTTGGTGTACCGGAAGAATCAGATCACACATGGGCTTAGAGAATGAGTGCAAGGTTTTATTGAGTGGAAGTTCTCAGGAGATGGATGGGGAGCCAGAAGGGAGATGGAGTGGGAAGGGGTTTTCCCCTGGAGTCGGGCAAGTCAGCGCCTGGGCTCTCCTCCAACTGCCCCGGCCAAACTTCTTGTCCTTCTACTGGTTGATGGACTGCCAGCCTGCCAGCGTCTGTCAGTATGCTCTTGTGTCGCAATGCTCCTCTCAACGTCCAGTCACTTGTGTGTCTCAGGGTTTTTATAGGTACAGGATGGGGATGTGGTGGGCCAGGGTGGTCTTGGGAAATGGAACATTTGGGTGTGAAGGCAGGAGGGCCTGTCCTCTCTAGGTCTGTGACAGGTCTGAGAGTGAAGCCCTAACCAGGGACCATGCCCTCCTCTACCCAGCACTTCCCTGACCCCCTTCTGTATCAATTATAAGCTTTGTGATAGATGATTTTGCCCAACAGACCAATGTAAGTGTGCTAAACACATTCCAGGTAGGCTAGGCTAAGATACGATGTTTGGTAGGTTAGGTATATTAAATGCATTTTCTTCCAACTTAAGTATTTTCAACTTCCAAAGAGTTTATTGGGATGTGACCCCATCATAAGTAGAAAAGCATCTGTATTTCTCCATCTACATATAATTGCAAGGACACAAATAAACACAATCTTTTTGTTTTTTATTAGTAGTATATTATACCAAGTTTTCTGCATCTTGCTTTTCCTACTCAATAATAGCTCATTCAACTGAGATAGCCCTAAATTACTTTTATAGTTGCATGATATTTCACCATTTGGATGTACTAGAATATATCCAACCATTCCTCTCCTGGTGGCTATTTATTTGTCTAAATTTTTCCCCCAACACAAACAGTAATGCCGAACACAACCTTGTAATATATATCCCTACATGTGGGTGCTTTTATTTCTTTAGGAGAACAAGGAGTAGAATTTCTGGATCAAACAGATACTACCTGTAATCTATTTTGCCAGACTGCTTTCCAAAAAGGCTGTAACACATACTCGACCAGTAATATGAGTATTCTTTCTCCTGAACATCAATAGTTATCGAACTTCTAAGTTTTGCCAGCCTATGGAGTTTCTTTCCATTGTCTGTTCCAATAGTTTTTATTACTAGCATCTATACATTTTGTTAAATGCTTTTGCAGCATCTATTGATGTGATCATATGATTTTCTACCTTTAAATAGATCACGTAATAAACTGCACTGATAGATTTTGACTTTTGTATTCTTGGAATAAACCCCACCTGGTCACAGTTGGGTCCTCAAATACATTCATGGGTTCTATTCGCTAATATTTTATTTAGAAATTTTGCATCTGTACTCAAAATTAAATTGGTCTCTAGATTTTTTTTGTGCTGTTAGGTTGTGACATTAAATGTATGCTTATTTTATAAGTGAAACAGGAGCTATTCATCTTCTGGAACAGTTTAAATACCGATAAAATTATGTGTTCTTTAAAAGTTACATAAAATTCAGCTGTAATTTCATATGATTCCATTGTCATTTGCAATAGTAGATCTTTAACAATTTTTCCATCTCTTTTAGGGTTATTGTCCTATTCAAATGTTCCATTTCTTCCTAGGTTAAATTTAGACATTTATATTTGACAACCTGGGGACAGGTTCCTGATCTGTCACCCAGGATGGAGTGCAGTGGCATGATCTTAGCTCACTGCAACCTCCACCCACCAGGGTCAAGCAACCTTCTCACCTCAGCCTCCCAAGTAGAGATTACAGGTGTGAGGCCGGGCGCGGTGGCTCAAGCCTGTAATCCCAGCACTTTGGGAGGCCGAGACGGGCGGATCACAAGGTCAGGAGATC
>NW_012108919.1:1645646-1675123 GCF_000951045.1 Mandrillus leucophaeus | reverse complement strand
GAGATTACAGGTGTGTGCCACCATGCTTAGCTAATTTTTGTATTTTTAGTAGAGACACGGTTTTGTCATGTCGTCCAGGCTGGTCTCAAACTCCTGTACTCAAGCAATCCACCCACCTTGGCTTCCCAAAGTGCTGGGATTACAGTTATGAGCCACCATGCCTGACCTGGGTTTTGGTTTTTAACTCAGTCTGACAATTTTTCCATTAAAATATTTAATGAATTATAAAAATTTGTGAATTTTCCAAGTTCATTCACATTTAATGTAAAGGCTGTCATGTATTAACTCATTCTTTCCTTCTCACTTGATTTATTTGATTCAATTCCAAATATTTCCCTCCTGTCATCTTCCTTCACCTCAAGGTATGTGTTTCTGGTTAACTTTTGGTTCAGTTACTTTTTGTTTTGTATTATTATTTTTGTCAGAAAACAAGTGATATTTCTGAATGCTTACATAGTAACAAATTTCCTCCTGACAGGGAAATGTATGGGATTTTCCGGCTGCTGTCTTTTTCTCTCTGAAACCAACCCAATAGTCCTATAGACTAATCTTTTTTATAAACATAGATTGCCCTTTCTTATCTTAAAGCTTAAAACTTATATTTGTTTAATCTGAGCTCCTTCCTCAGGAGAGGACTTTCATGCCTCTCAAAAAAAGTATCAAAGAATTGAAACTCACCAGATCACCACACCAGATGAGGGGCCCCTCACTGATCATGATTGCTTCCTTGCCCCTCTCTAGTTCCTGTTTTCTTACACATTGTTATATTTCTTCCCTGCTATATAAACCCCTGGTTTTAGTCTTCAGAGAGATGGATTTGAGAAGGACCTCCCATCTCCTCAGCCACAGCACCCAATTAAAGCCTTCTTCCTTGGCAATACTCATTGTCTCGTGATTGGCTTTCTGTGCGGTGAGCAAGTAGGGCCTAGACCAAACCCTTGGTATTTTGGTAACATCTCCATGGCCTGCAGAAATTGCTATCTCTAGTTTTCTGTGTCACAGATGAGAAATCTGCTGCTAGTCTGATACTTCTTCATGGTAAGTAATTTGCTCTGTCTAGAAGCTTCTAAGATTTTGCCTCTTATTCTTAATATATAGTTCAAGAACTTTTCCAATAAATCCAGAGTGTCTTTTTTCATAAATTTTACCTGGAACTTAATAGGCCACTTGAATTTACAGACTCAAGTGCTGATTTTTAAGCTCAAAAAATTTGTTCCTTATATTTATTTAATTATTGCCTTTCCTCCATCTGTTCCTTTTTCTCTTTCTGGCTCTCTCCTGTTACTCACATGTTATATTTCCTGGATCTATTTTCTTTTGTGGTTTCCATTCCTTTATATTTTCGTTCTATACTTTCATATTCTTCTACTTGACCAACTAGGCTGCCAATTCAAGCCCCAGGAATGATCATTATCACCTTCAGTTCATTTACTAAAATGTTTGATGGGGAAATCATACATTTCATCTCTAGAAAGTCTTCTTGTGCTGCATCTGCATCTCCTTATGTGCTCTTTCTATTTTTTGTCAGGTTGTCATCTGTCTCTGGCTGCCGCTCCATCTCATTCAGCGTGAGTTGTCTTTTCTCATAGACTGTCTTCCCTTTGGCTGCAGTGCCAATATTTTTCTTTGTTATATCACTGGGGTTCAGGTCTGATTGTTGAAGGACTCGTGGAACTGAAGTTCTATGAGTAGGGGAAACACAACGATCTCTTCTCCTGCGATCTAGCAGTGTGACAGGTGGGCTGCCAGGACCCTTCCAAGGCCTCCTGCTCCAAAGGACGCCCCCAACTACTGATTTTTCTCCTTGGTCTCTTGTGGAACACACACACCATGGGGTGAGGGCAAGTTTCAGTTTTCTTCCCAGGATTCTCCATCCTCTGTAGGTCAAGCTCATCACAGTATCCAATGCATCCTGATCTTCTGGTGGGACTCATCCAACGGATGCCAGCCCTCGGTACCAGCCAAGCCTAGAAGGGAATCCCCCATCTGCTCCCCACTCCCCTACCCTCAGCTTTCACAAAGCTTGGGGTTTCACTTGCACTCAGGGGTCTGCTGGCTCCAGAAGTAGTTGGGATCAGGAAAGGCAGACAGAGTAGAATTGAGAGAGCAAGATAGCAAGCCACTTTAGCTTATTATCTTTCAAGAATCCTTGCCAACTATAATTCCTGGAGTTTTTCCCAAATAGTTACCTAGATGGAAAAATGGAAATTTGTGATAAAAGTTTAATTTGGGGAGAACACTGGCAATACTAATCATGTTCAGTGACTATTACATAAAGATATATACCAAACTGATACTCATCCCTAAGTTAACTGTTTTTGAAATTCACTTTTTAGAATTCTCCTTTTTGCACATTATTTTGTTTTACTTCCTCTATAGTAAACTGTCTCATTCTAAGAATCTATAAACTGGACACTCAATGGCATGAGAATCATTTTCCTTTGCCTTTGGCTATCTTTCTTAAGTAATGCCTTTCAAGTTCTACCTTTTAATTCAAAGAGCTATATTGCTATATACTAGTTAGATAATAATTCTTTTTTTTACATTTTAAAAACATTTGTGTTTTTTTAACTGAAATTGTCTTGAGTCTTTGCTGTTTGGATCTTGAACTGTTTTTGGGTCTTCTTCCCCACTTTTTCATGATACTATCCTTCTATTTCAATTTTTAAAATTTATTAGTAGACCATCTCCCCTAAATACTCTTTGCCCTAGCCCCTATCATGTGTGGCAACTTGTCTGCAAATATGGCTGCAATAATTCTCCACAGACCTGTACAAACACTTTCTACAATGTGACCTTCTTTTCATCAGATCAACAGGTAATCTGTTTTTCCCCACCCCTTAAATCTTGGCCTTGTGACTTGCTTTGACCAACATTAAGAGTTTGAAGCAAATTTGTGACCTCAGGGTGTCTTGAAGCTTTTGCTTTGCTCTCCTGGAATTCTGAGACCACCATCGAAGAAGCCCAGGCTAGCCTCTCCAAAGATGAGAAACCACAGAGAGAAAGGCCGAGACAAAAGCCAGCACCAAATCCAGTCATGTGACACCATTAGAGACCATCCAGCCTCAACTAACCACCAGGGACAACACCCATTTGAATGGGTGTCACCATGAAAGAACAGCTGAAGAATGTGCCCCACTGAGCCCAGTAGAAAATGCTGAGCCACAGACTCATGAACCAATAAAATGGTTGTTGTTTCCAGCCACTAGTTTTGAGGTGCTTTTGTAACAATAGATAAGCAAAATAGCATGCTAAACTATTTATTTCCAAACTAATCCAAAGCCAATCTCTGCCCAAAGAAATTATTTCCCTCATTTATCAATGAGTGTCATGCCTACCTAGAAGACTCTTTTATGAACTTTGAAGCTGTCCAATCCATACATCTTGCAAGTTTTGTCAGTCAAAATACAGTTTCTATGTATTCTTCCATGCATAAACTTCAATAATTTGTATTATAATAACTTCTACTAATTCGAGTCTTTTTAAAAAGCTCAAAAATTTTAGAAACACTGCATAAGCTCTACTACAGTAAGTGGAAATTATAATTCCCACTTAATAGGTATATGAACATCCATTGAAGTTAAGTACCTTTCCTAAGATTACATGAGAAGTCAGGACAAAAAAAGTCAAAATAAGTAGAGCTCAAAACAAACAAAACAAAACAAAACAAAACAGAGCTGTCACTGTGATCCTATTATTTGTCTATCCAGGGCTCTATGCTGTGTATTACTCCACTGTCCATATGAATTAATTGTATAGGTCTTAGGGTGAGTTGAGTTTCTTCAAAATATTTCATATACAGTTTCATGTAGCCTGAATTATTCTTATAGAATCCATCAACCATTTTAATTTGGCATCAACAGGAGATATATTTTTCCCCTTATGAAAAGACAACTTTCAAATTTCAACTCTCATTTCCAAAAATACTTCTCCCATCCTGGAAAATAAATGTTGTAAACATTGCTCTCTAGATGATGAGAAAATATATTTTAAATGGCTCTGTAACAAGAAAACTGATACAAGTTAAGGTATTGCCATTTTCATTAACTATGGTTTTGTTTTTATAAATGGTGCTAAATACCTGCTTCTATGTTCAATCTATTTTTGTGCAAAATGGAGAATCACTCTTCAAACACTTTGACTTCTTGATCATCAGTTTTTATGACGTCTTAAATTCTTTGAGTAATAACTCTGTCTTCAAAAACATATGAGAGATTCTGGCACTTGTAGCATCATTTTTCTTTGTGACTATCAAGGCAGAACATTGGTTTTTACGCTCAGCTATTGATAAAGTACACACGCTTGCCATCTCTCTGACACCCAATTGCTCATTCACAAAACCTGATGTTCCTAACCTCATTATTTATGGAGCTTGAGTCTCAAATTAAGCTTAAACCACACATGTGGCATCTACTTCCAAGGAAGTCCAGTTTTTCCACCTAGAGATTCAGAAGCTGGATTCTAGTTAGAGCTTGAAAGACCCGCATTACTGTTAATAATTACTAACAATAATATGCTGGTCTCAGTCCCAATTATCACAGTTATGCCTTAGGGAACATTAATAATAGTTGAACTTTGTAGAGATTATGGTCTCAGAATTAAGGGTTTTAGTACACCTTTCATTAAAAACAATCCTTCTCACTATAATAAAAGTCTCCAAAACTCAAAAACCTAAAAAGAAGAGGCTCAACAAATGCCAAGCTCTCGTTCTGGAAGGACCATCAGCTGACTCGAGAAGAATTTAACCCACAATACTCATAACCCCTAATGGCGGTTTGGCAGCATAAGGAGCAATTCCAGAAAGCCTCCCTCGACAATTAAAACTCTTACCTCCCCCCTCTCCAAGAACAAGCAATTTAATTTGATGGAGAGTCATAATCTATTTATTAGGACACAGCCAAGTTAATAATCTAGCAATCTAAGTTATTAATTTTGGAAGAGAGGCCACTATTTTTATATATGGAGTTGTGATTTATGCTGTGCTGTTTGCCAGCAGTTTTAAACGAATAAATGTTCAGGAATAAGAGAGAAAAAAACAGGTACTCCGCACCCTATATTTAGGTATCCACATCTGCTTTCTTCTTCAAGACTCTGGAAGTGCAGCCAGGAGCATGACCATCCCTTGCAGGCAGTCTACAATGGAAGCACATAGCATCTAGAGTCAGGAGACCGAGATTTGGGACCTGGCTCTGACACTGCGATCTTAGACTAAAAGATAACACCTGCCTCACAAAGTGGTTGTGAGGATTCAATGAAATCATTTAGGTGTAAATATTTTACATACATAAGCACTATATGGATGCGAGTAGAAATTTAGAAATAATGGATCCAATGATATGGTACTTCAGCATTCTAAATTGGTAGTGGATAGAATATGCATTGAACACAGTATCAGAAGGTACACAGGTTTTCTGTCTATAGATAGAGCAGGTAATAAGTAAAGCAAGCAAAGCACAATTTATCAATGTTGTAATAACTTCCACTACCTGATGAATGGAGAGGGAAATGTCATTATTTCTCTTTTGTTTATACTATCTATATGGAACACTAACAAATAACACATAAAGCTCGTAAGTTTAGATTTTTTGCTTAGTACCTTACTCTTTATTTGGAAGAGGCAAAGATATAAGATCATGGTTAATAAGAATATGGCCGGAAAATTACGTTATTAAGAATGACTGAATCCTGTTCCATTAGACTAATTTCTTTCCTATTAATTTCTTCCTTCATAATTTCCTTTGGCCAAAGTTTAATAAAACTCTCTAACCTTATCAAGAAAAACTAAAATGTCTAAAGAAATTAGCATAGATTACATGTACCATTTCTACAATTTCAAACTTAAGTAGATTATTTTGATGCCTATTTCACTAAATGGAACTAATAGTGTATATAACATGCACGCATGCGCGCGCGCACACACACACTCTCTCTCTCTCTCCCTCCGTCAAAAAAAGTGCATAATACTCCCAAAGCCATGGCTGAAAATCACCAACTGTCCTTCATCAATACATTTGTGATTGACAGAAAAGTCATCTTCAACTGCTATAGAACTCACTTAAAAGAGTAACAGCTGGGTTTGGTTTTTGATTTGTTTGTTTTTTGTAGAGATGGGGTCTTGGTATATTGCCCAGACTGGTCTCAAATTCCTGGCCTCAAGCAATCCTCCTGCCTTGGCCTCCCAGTGTGCTGGGACTACAGGCATGAGCCACTGTACCTGGCCAAGATAGATTTTAATTCTTGATGGACTCATGATGTAGCCCTCTTTTGATATATTATCACTTTCATTTAATAATTCAGCAAGCATTTACTTAATATCTTTTAAGTGTCATACCATGTGCAAGATGCTGGGGATTCAAAGACAATCAAGACAAGGTTCCTGAAAGCAGAGGCTGATTGTAAAGGCAAATGGATCCTTTCCTGCCTTTACCTTGTCTCATTTGTTCTTCACCTTCTTCCCAGTGACTATACCCTTACTCTTGAAACTATCTATTCTCATAGTTCCATGATATCACAGTCTTCCAGTTTTCCTCCTAGTTCACTGATCACTGATCACTATTCTCAATCTTTTCTTCTAGCTCCTCTTCTATCAAATCTCTAGATGTTAGAACTCCGTAGCCCTTGCTTGCACTCTTTCCCTTGGATTGTTCCATCTCCTCTAGTAGCTTTGAATACCATGACATGATGACTGCCCCCCAATTTGTGTCTGCAGCCTATCCCTTCCCTCTGAGTTCCAGAGTGCTTACAGCACCTCCACTTGTATTAACACAAACATTTCAAATTTAACAGGTCTAAGACAAATTTCAATCCTCACCTCTCACTACCACCCAATTGTTTCCTGCAGTTTTCCCCATTTTAATAAATGGCACCACCATTCTCTTAGTTTTTTAAAAACTAGGAGTCACCTTTGATTCTACATTATACCTTACTCCTCATGTCCAATCCACTGGCAAGTCAGTCAATTAAACCGAAGTATGTTTCCAATCTTCCAATATCATTCCATCTTCATCATGAACATCCTAATCCAGGCTTTGACCCTGTTCATTGCAGAACCTTCTAATTTATCTTCATGCTTCTAATCTTGCCCTGTTATAAATTATTTTCATTGCAACAACCAAAGTAAGCTTCTAAAAATGTAAATGAGATTATATCTACCATCTGTTTATTACACTTAAATTGTTTTTCATTACATAGAGATTAAAATCCAAACTCTACGCAGCAAGGTACTGTATGATCTGGCCTCTGCCTTCCCTCCAACCCTGTCTTGAACATATTGTTTTCTTGGCACACTGGCCTTTGTTAAGTTCCATGAACAGTCCAAAGTCTTTCATGTTTTAGGCTGTTTGCTCAATGTGAAATGTCATACTAATCTCATTCCTTCTTAGAGATCTTGCCTTAGTCTGTTTTGTGTTGCTATAAAGGAATACCTTGACGCTGGGTAAATCATAAAGAAAAGAGGTTTATTTGATTCAAAATTCTGACTGGTTGGCAAGTTCAGGACTGGACACCTGCATCTGATGAGGCTCTCAGGCTGCTTCTAACCATGGGAAGAAATGAAAGGGAGCTGATATGTGCAGATATCACATGGCAAGACAGGAAGCAAGAGAGAGGGGAGATGCCAGGCTCTTTGTAACAATTAGTTATCAAGGGAACTAACAGAGTAAGAATTCATTCACCTCCAAAGAAGAGCATTAATCTATTCATGAGAGATCTGGTCAAATTTCAACATGAGGTCTGGAAGTAACAAATATCCAAAACCACAGCAGATCTCAATATAAAGTCCTCAAGGAGGTCCTCCCCAATTACTTGTTTTCATAATCACTTACCCCTTGTTTTCTATTATGGCACTCTGTTTACTTCCTTCAACAAACTTCAAGAAGCCCAATTTAACTAATTTGTCTGTTCTAAATTTCTACTACTACAATGTAAATTGTAAGAATACAAGAACCACTAATATGTTGCTTACCATTCTAGCACAAGCACCTATCATAAGCTAGCACAGAGTAGATACTCAATAAATACCTGCCATATAAATATATTGAAATGTTTCCAAGACTCCTCCCATCTCGTCCTATCCATGAATGGTATACCACACCCTTCTGAATGTGGTGAAGTCAGCACTTTGTCTTGATAAATATTCTTGAATGTGACACATTTTATAATGTAGATTTTCAGATTATAGATTTTATATTATTATTATTACTATTATTATTATTTTGAGATGAAGTCTTGCTCTGTCGCCAGGTTGGAGTGCAGTGGAGCAATCTTGGCTCACTGCAACCTCCGCCTCCCAGGTTCAGGCAACTCTCCTGCCTCAGGCTCCCAAGTAGCAAGGACGACAGGCATGCACCACCACACCCAGCTAATTTTTGTATTTTTAGTAGAGACAGGATTTCACCATGTTGGCCAGGATGGTCTCGATCTCTTGATCTCATGATCCGCCTGCCTCGGCCTCCCAACAGATTATAAATTTAACAATCTAAAATGTCCATGAAAATATCAAATCAGCTGAACTTCCCAAAAAATCCATAAACATTAAAAAACACATTAAAGACTTATAGCATCTAGGAAGCTCTCAATACATGTTGAAAAAATAAAAGAATTCCATTATTTGTCTTTATCATTTAAAATCTCCAATTTGATAAATATTTGTCCACAATCAGCTTCAGGTTTAGGCTCACCGAAAGTATCTATTAATACAATTCAGAGAATAAAATTCCCATAGGATTGTTTCTCTGTAAATGTTCAGGTATGTACCTGAAGAAGTATAAGGCGTTTAAATTTTCTACAAATGTTTCTTTACATACTAAGCAAAATAGTTATCACTACAATATTTCAATATTCACAATGTTCTAAAAATTATAAATACAGTTAAAGCTAGAAAGGTATTATTTTTATAATATTATCCTAAAATAAAAACAAAGTCACAATCCAAAACGTTTTGCTCACTTTCTGTAATTCTAAAGAATACACCATCTCTTTTTCAGCATTAATAAAAATGGCTACAACATCTCATGAGATGAAGTAGATTTCTGTTTACCAAGGTCCAGTTGTACTTGGACTCAGCAAAAATGTCACCAATCCAATTAATGAAATGCCTCAATTAATAATGGGCAAAAGGTTTTAAAAGGAAATAAAAACATTCTATATTCTACCACATTTAATATATGCCTTGATCCAAGCTTGACAAGAAAAAAAGAACTCTATAGATTAAATTTTATTGAATTTATTTGCCCTCAGTGGCTTTTCTCAATAGGCCTTTTAGAATCAATCTTAATGAATGTGTCACTTTGCAACACAGCTACATAATGTGGCATTATTGATTGACATATATTCAACTGTGAAGATTAGGATAAAGTAAAAGCCTGTAGTGTTTTTTAAATGAGATAAAATGATACTTACATAAAAAGAAGATTGCTAGGAAAGATAGTTTTATATTTATTGTATACTAAGATTGTTTTGTCGTGTGACAGACATTCTAAATACTCTATTCCTAAAAGGCCCCTATGCAAGATGGAGTCTCTCTAGTTTGAACACCTCTGACAGATCCCTTGGTGTGGAAACTGTGTGACATTTCATTCCAGTCACACAGTGGACAGGTGAGTTACTAGTGAAGATGTAGAACAAAGGGATTAGTACTGCCCTGGGTGTGTGTGTATGGTGGGGGCAGGGGGTAGTGCTTGTTACTGACTATAGAGCAGGAAGAAAGTAGAGCATGGCTTCCTTTCATATCAGCCCAGGAAATGATGAATTTGGGGAAGCTTTTAAATTATAAATAAATTCTTCCTATATTTGTGGTGGAGAGAAAAAGAGCTCAGCCGTTGGTATCCTTGAAGGTGGTCATAATTAGTCTGGAAAACCTCCATGGAAAGAAGTGAAACTTAGGAAACTTTTGTAGTGAGCCAAGATACATTAAGCAGAGAAAGAACATTATAGAGTAGTCTAATGCAAAGGACAGGCTGGGAGCAGTGGCTCACGCAGGTGATCCTAGCACTCTGGGAGGCCAAGACGGGTGGATCACCTGAGGTCAGGAGTTTGAGACCAACCTGGCCAACACAGTGAATGCCCGTCTCTACTGAAAATACAAAAAGTAGCCGGGTGTGGTGGCATGCATCTGTAATCCCAGCTAGTAGGGAGGCTGAGGCAGGAGAACTGCTGGCCCGGGAGGTGGAGGTTGCAGTGAGCGTAGATCACACCATTGCACTTCAGCCTGGATGACAAGAGCAAGACTCCACCTCAAAAAAAAAAAAAAAAAAAAAAGCAAAGAACAGTCAGGATATATTAGGCCAAAGCAGAGAGAGTATGCAGCAGAAGATAAAAACAGATAGCTGGTCACTATTACAATAGCTAATATTTGGAATCAAGTGGCCATCAACAGATGAATGGATTTAAAAATGTGGTAGGTATACACAATGAAATACTATTCAGCCCTAAGAAAGAATGAAATCTTGTCATCTGCAGCAATATGAATAAGTCTGAAGGACATTATGTGAAGTGAAATAAGCCAGGCACAGAAAGAGAAGTACTGCATGTTCTCACTCAAATGTGGGAGCAAAATAAAGTTTTAGCCCATGGAAATTTTAAATGTTATGTAGAACTGTTAGAAAGAATCAAATTTCTGAATTTGAAAACAATATATTTTCATACCTAATAAAGGTATGAAAATGGGGAGGGCACAGAGATAAGATCTTGCTATGTTGCCCAGGCTGGTCTTGAACTCCTGGCCTCAAGCAGTCCTCCCACCTCAACCTCCCAAAGTGCTGCGATTACAGATGTGAGCCACACTGCACCTAGCCTAATAAAACTTATTTAAAATGGCACCATCATGGATCGTAAAGCTGCAGACAGAGACCACTCATAGAATTTACAGTAACAGTACAACTGAGACATGGAAACCATTCTGCCATGCAGCACATAACGCATCAAAGGCCCTGTGGTTGCAGTGCAACTGTTAACCAACACCAGCCATGGGGCTCCTCCTGTGTACCCACAGGACCTAAGTCTAGAAAGACTGAAACACCAAGTATGTCAAAAAGCCATGATTTCATAATGATACTTTAAAAACAAAATGAACTCCTTTGGAAGATGTGAGGAAAATAACCCACTCTGAAACCAAATAACCAAGGGAAAGACACAAGAATTTATTCTGCCTTTTCTTTATATGCAGCTTCCTTTCTGTTATGCCTTTAAAGTAACCAAATAATTGATGAGGTAAAATTCTTTATAGAAGCATTTCAACCAATGATGATGGAACTGTATTATTTTGTAATCCTCAGTAAAATAATCTAGATCAGGAGTTCGCAGATAACTCCCAGTAAGTCAAATCTAATCTGGTAAATGTTTTATAGGCACGCAGTTGTGCCCATTCATGCACATACTGTCCAAGGCTGCATTCCTACTACAATGACAGAGACCATATTGACCCTCAAAGCCAAAACTATTTACTATCTGGCCCTTTACATAAAAAGTTTACTAACCCCTAACCTAGAAATTAATTACCAATGGCTGCCAAAATCGCAAAGCAAAAAGCAGATAAGGAGGCGGATGACACACAGGTCAGGCTTACAACACCTGTGCTCACTGATGGGGCTTCACACAACAAAGGGAGGGACAAGGCAACAGGTGCCTCCTGATGCCATTAAGCAGGAAGGGTACAGCACCCCCACCTTCATAGGCCTTCTTGCCAAAAATCTGAAAATACGATCAAACCTCAGGTTCTTATTACCTGTTCATAGCAAATACAGCGGACAGAAAAATGAATTAAAGTACATGGGGATGTAGTTAGTTAAAATTCTGACTGTGGGAAATTCTACAGGACAAAGGATCCAGTTTCTTCAATGAATAAATTGCAAGGAAAAAAAGAAGGGTGAACCCACAGACCAAGGATGCCCAATCTTTCAGTTTCCTGTGCCACATTGTAAGGAGAATTGTCTTGGGCAACACATAAAATACACTAATGCTAATGATACCCAAAGAGCTACAAAAAATTAAATTTAATTTAAATTTAAATTTTGAAATCTCATAATGTTTTCAGAAAGTTTATGAATTTGTGTTGAACCACATTCAAAGCTGTCCTGGCAGCATGTGGCCCACAGGCCACAGGTTAGACAAGCTTGCTATAGACTAAAAGAAGCCTAAGAGATTTATTAGTTAAATACATGAGTAGTCCTTGTTTGGATTCTAATTCTAACTGACCAATGGGGAATGGGGGAATTTACAGGACAATAAGGGAAATTTGAATACCAATATTTCATGACAGTAAGGAATTACTCTGCAATTGTTTTCTGGTGTGATAATGACATTCTGTTCATATTATTTAAAGGCAAGTCTCTTCAATTTTTTGAAGATACATACTGGGGTTTCACAGATGAAATAATATGACATCTGGGCTTTGTTTCAAAATAATCCAGTGGGGAGGGGGGCAGATAAATGAAGCAAGATTGGCCATGTGTTGATCACTGTTGAGGCTGAATGATAAGTAAAAAGGGATTCATTATACCATTTTCTCTACTTTTGAATATGCTTAAACTTTTTCCATAATAAAAAGATAAAAATAAAATCATTAGCAAAGCTTTCTCTCTACTTTCCAACATCTGTGCTCATGGATGCTTTGTTTCTCCCCCTGCCCATCTACCACGTATATTCATTCATTAAACAAATGCCTACTGAATGTTTAGTACAGCATAAGCCCTGGGCTAGGTGCTGGCGATGGCCTCACCTTCAAGAAGTGTACATTCTAGAGGGGGAGCCCAATAAGGAACTCAGCCTAACCACACTTGATGGTCAATGCTGCGTGAGCAGGACCCACAGGGTGCTAAGGAATGCAGAGAAGGGGCATCTATGCCTTCCCATGTTCCTCATTCCCATCCCTTAATATTCTTTAACAGTATGGCTAATCTCTCCTGATTGTCTACTTTGCTCTTCTGAGGAGAGATTTCCTTTCTTTAAGTGGCCGTGACTTATAAGCCAGAGGCTTCACATTGCCTATTCCATGACTCATTAATATAAAACACTGGACTCTTCCTCCACTCTGTCCCCCACATGCCTTTGACTTCTGTGGTAAGTACCCTGACAGCCCCAAAATCCCATCCTCACCCAGTGCTATCCTACTTACTTCCTGCTCCATAGTCAGTAACAAGTGACACCCCACCCCCACCCCCCACCATACACATACACCCAGGGCGGTACTAATCCCTTTGTTCTACATATTTACTACTAACTCACCTGTCCACTGTGTGACTGAATGGAATGAAACGCCACACAGTTTCCACACCAAGAGATCTGTCAGAGGTGTTCAAACTACAGTGACTCCATCTTGCACAGGGGATGGGTAAAATGACGCTGTGAGACCTACTGGCTGCATTCCTAGGAGACTAGGCATTCTTAGTCACAGGATATTAACAGTTAAGTGAAGAAGTTAATAATGTTTATTGAACAGACCCAGGACCTAACAAACCTAGGAAATAACAGACCCAAGAAATGTCCTGATGTCCTGTCTTACGAACAAAAGCAGTCTTAGTTTAAGAATAAGTTTTGCAATAAGACTCTGTCTCAAAAAGAAAAAAGAATAAGTTTTGCTTTAAAAATAATATTCTTGTGAAAGTAGTTACACAGAGATTAACAATCCTTTGTCACAAGTCCTTGTAGTAGAGCACATCTCCCCATGACTTTTTGCTTTGTTATCTTATATATAAACGAGCATTGTACCTAACTAAGGCAGATGTGTTCCTCCTCTTGCTCTTGGGAATGCCCTGGTCTCTCTACGGAGTAGTCACCCTTTTATTCCTTTACTTTCTTAATGAACTTGCTTTCACTTTATTCCGTGGACTCGCCTCCAATTCTTTCCTGCGCAAGATCCGAGAACCCTCTCTTGGGGTCTGGACTGGGACCCCCTTTTCAGTAACATATTCTGTGATGAGCCATGAAGGGATGATACTGGAGAGACCCCCACTTAACCAAAGGAAAATCGTCTGCACAGCACCAATTGGCTGACTTTGGATAAGTGGTAGGATACATTTCATCCCAGGTGAAGGACAAAGTTGGGTTAAAGGCCCAGCTCAGAAGGGTTAGCATCCCTCCTGAGACATAAGGGGTTAGAGAATCCTCTCAGTAAGGCCTCTTTTGGTCAAAAATGGATTTGACACTATGGGATGTTGACCGCTTTTCTCTTTGGATTAATCTGCCTTGAACTCTTTGCTGATGGCTGTGGGTGACAGGATTAGGCATGTACAGGATTGTCGGACACTGGGAAGCTTTCTCTCCCACAAAGGGGGAAATGTGAGAGCTGATGGGCCTGCTGGAGAAGATCACAATTGACAAGCAGCTGCCTAGACTTCTGATTCAGTGTTGCTGCACTGGGTGGGTCTTTCCCTGGCCTCCCTGAGCTCCTTGCCTCCCTGCCCCACCACAGGCAATGCTTTTCGCCCTTCCCTTTCCTCTCTCTCTTTCTCTCCTTTCTCTTTACTATCTTTTCTGTCATGCAGGGCAACTGTCCGCTTCTCTATCTTGCTCAGAGACCACATGTTGAAACTCCTGGTTAGAGGTCATTCCACCCCACTTTAAGTGGATCAAAGATGACAGGGGTTGACAGGGGCCAACAGGGGAAAGTTTGAGCCTTGCCAGGTTGATGCTGGGTGCTGACTGGGGTGACTGGTATCTATGTTTGTCATGTGTATTTTGCTCCGGACAAAATGGAAAATGTTCATTTGTTTCCCCCACAGAGCCTGTTGGGTGGAATCTTGCAAAACTGAGAGGCTTTGCCTACGCGTCCATGAAATGGAAAAAGATGATTTTCTTTTGTAACGTGGCTTGGACCCCACAGCTATGGGGCAACAAGCAAGACTATCGAAGCCACTCAGAGAAAGGTAACTCAGAAACCTATCACACTGGCAAAAAGGTAAGAATTTCCTACCACTCAGGCTTCTGGTCTCTCTGTCTGTGAAAACTGGTTAAACGAATGGTCAAAATCACTTGCATTTTGAGAGTTTTAGCCTTGGTGTCTAATAACCAGGTAGGACATATACTTTTAGGGATAGCTAATGGCAGCTATGAGGGAGGAATACTCTGCACTTGGCACACTGGGATCAGAGAAGCATGTTCTTGACCACCTGGAAGGTATGGAAATGTCCCCAGCCCTACTGAGAGATAAGACTCCCATAGGGGATGGGCTAATTCTCTCTTTTTGGGGATCAAGGATCCAGTATAAAAATGGGACTTTTAATTTTGGAGGATCTGTTTTGACTTCCAACTGTGCCTGCTTATTAGGCCCTAGAAATTGCATGCCTTTCTGGTCCTGTTCCTTGAAGGGCTTCAGCCTGAAGCCAGTAATCCAATTAAGAAACTTAAAACTGGCAAATAAAAAAAATTATAACTATTAGATCTTCTTCCATCTGTGTATTTATATGTGTTATGTGTGTGATGTTTACATATGAAAGAGCTCTGGTTAACTGACTTAAAGAAAAATAAGTGGCTGGGTACAGTGGCTCACACCTGTAATCTCAGCACTTTGGAAGGCTGAGGTAGGAGAATCACTTGAACTCAAGAGCCGGCAATTGCAGTGAGCTGAGATTGCACCACTGCACTCCAGCCAGGGCAACAGAACGAGATTCTATCTCAAAAAAAATAAAGGGGGGTGCAGGTGTGGTGGCTCATGCCTGTAATCTCAGCACTTTGGGAAGCCAAGGCAGGCGGATCACCTGAGGTCAGGAGTTCAAGACCAGCCTGAACAACATGGTGAAACTCCATCTCTACTAAAAATACAAAAATTAGCCATGTGTGGTGGTGTGTGCCTGTAATCCCAGGTGCTTGGGAGGTTGAGGCACGAGAATTGTTTGAACCCAGGAGGTGGAGGTTGCAGTGAGCCAAGACTGCACCATCACACTCCAGCCTGGGAGACAGAGCAGAACTCTGTCAAAAAAAAAAAAAAAAAAGAAGAAGAAGAAAAGAAAAGAAAAGAGGGCTGAATAATTATTTTAAGTTAGATAGAATAAAGCTAAAAATTTGAGCAAATGGTGGAAGGTTTGTAAAAAAATTAATCTTGTAAAAGAAATTCTGTGTGTGAACAAAGTGACTAAAATTAAAAGGATATTGTTTAGTTTTTCCATAAATTGAATATTGGAAAAACGCACAACAGGGTTAGATTAGAGCACTGACCTACTCTTCAGCAAAAAATTGTTTAAGTTTTAAAACTTTTATAAGTTTAACATTGGCACTGTATGTTTACCTATTCGTTGGTACAATTTACATGAAGTTTTATATTTACCCATTTTTGCGAAGATATCATGTACACAAAGATACATATTCAATAGCTGAGAAACAAGTGAAATTTCTGATCTATACTTTCAGGTTTGTTCAATCATAATACTTTGATAAGGATCATCATCATACCAGTTTTTCGTCTCTTCCAGAAGGAAGTCATCATTTTATGTAAGAGTTTACTCTGGGTTTTACTGCAGAACACAGATTCCCTCAATCGCTTTTTTTTCTTGCAAGTGTCTTTTTCTATAATTTTTTCTTATAACCAGCCTTTCTCTTCAACCAAAGGCCAGAATGAAGTCGAAGAAACCTATAGATGACAGCTTTCACAGTCTTTCCCTTGCCTTTTTGTGTACAGACGAATGTTAGAGATCTGACTGGCAGCTTCAGGACACTTGGAAGCAAAGGGGCCGCTCTATTAAAGATCACTGCAGGATGCCCACATGTCAGGTTTCTGACAGATGTGGTAAGTCTGGGAGTGGAGGAAACAACTGGTGTCTGAATATGACTAAAACGTCCAGTAGACAATGCAGAAATAAGAGAGGCATTCTTGACACAATTTTGGTAGGCTGAAGATGCCAAAACATTCGGGGCTATAAGATTCCTGAAGCTGCTCTCACTACACTGGCAAAGGCAAAGGCAGCCATCTTTCCATCAACAAAAAATGTAAAGGATTATAAAAGGTTTATGAGAATCTTACTTTACAGTCAAACTGATTCGGAGTGAGTAGGTTTGGTCCGTATGATTTTATTAAAAATTGGATTTGACATTAATAGTACATGAACACAAAAGCGAAATTTGGCTTTCTCTTTTGAACAAGATTTTCATGTAATATTTAAATATAAAATATTTTTGCCTTTTGAATAAAGAAAAAAAAGAAAGGCGAGAAAAGAGACATTATTTGGAAAGCTAACTCTTCCCTCTATCAATGGGTAAAAAAGTTTCTGCCTTTTTTAAATCTTTAAGTTATCATTTTGGCTAAATAAATGACTTACGGTGACCTGAGATTCTATTTTATAACATAACGTGTTTTACACCTTTGCTATTTAACAAACTTTCCAAAATCAAATTATAAATTAAGTCTTTCCTGACTTGATAATCCTTTTAGATATGAGGTCCCCTGAAGTTAAATAATGGCATATTTGACTTATTTGACATACTAAAATCATATACAAAGTATTGTCAAATACAAAATGGCATCGGACATTCTTTGGGTTATTTATATGTGTCATTGGTATGTGTTCCAAATTATGCACAACTACAATAATTCTTGTATAACTTAGTATATGTTATCATTAATAGTTATAATTGTTATCTTAAATTATTGTGTGCCACAAGGGTACCAAATTTCCTTGTCAATTGTGTCTGACTATAGCTGCCCTAAGACTTTTTGTCATCCACAAGCAATTGTCTTGTTTTGATTCTCTTCAAAAGGCAGTTTATAATCAGCTATAGGACTCTGACAAGTACTCTTATAAAGCAGGACTTTGACAGCTTTGAAATGTATGCCATTAAAATAGAAGAAAACTTCCAAGACACTTGGAAAACTAATGTATTCATAAATATTGAGAAAAACAGGAATTGCATAGACAACTAATAAAAGACCAAAATAATCTATTTATGACTTTTTGCCTTTCTGTTTTGTTTTTCAGAGTCAAGAAAACTTTTATTTTGAGCTATTTACAGCTTTTAACAATTGAGTATAATATACTACTGTAAACAAAATTTAGAGCACGTTTCGTTCTCTCTACCTGATTTCTCCCAAATTTGGAAACTATTTGTGAGTATTTTTAACTTACAGTGATATAGCTATTTACATAAGTCCAGTAAGACTTTTTCCTTTGTGACAAGACACAATTGGAGACACTAGTTATTTTGCCAAGGCTTTGACTGGAATGACTGACATGCTTTCAAATGTAAATAGACTGCTTTAAGGAATCAAAATTCATTTATAGAGCCAATTAAAGCCCCTAAGAAAACTGACCTCATATCTTGAGCCTTGTACAGGACTCTTGAGCCTTGTACAGGGCTCCTGACCTGTGGTAGGTAAAGAATGTCACTTTCTGACAGGCCCTGGAGCCCCAAATATCTTGGGACCCCCCAGAGGAGAGAAACTTACCCAACTCATATTTGCACATATAAATCCATGACTGGTCTCAAGGCTTTAAAAAGTCTAACCTAAGATTAGATTATAGAACACAGTTCCATCAAAGTCAAAAGACACTATATGGCAAATTATTATTCTTGCTTCACTTTATACAAACAACCAGGCCACATACAATAAGACTAAAATTTATTTTGCAAACAAATCAGTCCTACCATGGTTTGTTTTAATAAAAATAGGGACTGGAGATAGAAAAATTACGTTTCACAAAATATGGAACACCTGTTGTTAGACTCTAGTCTGGTCCATTGTTTTTGAGTTTTTTCTGCAATTTAGACTGACCCTGCTTATTCCTGTGAACCAACCAGTGATCTCTGGTTGCTGCTCAAAAGAAACAAGTGGCATAAGTAACATAAAAATCTGAATTAATATTCTAATTCTGGACACATAATGAAATCAGCTAGCAACCCCATATCACCTTGGTTCCCACAATTCCCCAGTTCATAGAGAGCTGTCTTATTTAGTTTATTTGAGACAATTTTACTGATTTCGCTTTACAGTTCTAGAATATATTGCTGTGGTACTCTTTGTCTATAATTTAGAAGAAGCTTATTCAGTGTTTTCTTAAATACTTATTAATCTTCCAGGTATCATCTTTCATCAGGACTCAGAGTTTTGAATGATCTTCACCATACTAACACTTTCTGACTAAACTCCTCCCAACTCTAAATACAAGAGACCCTAAATATTGTTAGGCAGGAACATCATAGCCCCTGTTCAGCCTGAAGAAGCTACAGAAGATAAATTTCTATCCCTCTGCAACCTTTAGGATTAAGGCTCCCCTTATAAATGGGAGGTGGGAAATGTGCCAGAGGCATTCAAACCAGAGTGACTCCATCTTGAAATAGGGCTGGGTAAAATGAGGCTGAGACCTACAGTGCTGCATTCCCAGGAGGCTAGACTTTTTAGTCATAGGATATTTACAGTTAAGGGAAGAAGTGAGTAATGTTTACTGAATAGACCCAGGACATAACAAACCCAGGAAATAACAGACCCAGGAAATGTGCTGATGTCCCAATATCTTATGAACAAAAGCATTCTTAGTTTAAGAATAAGTTTTGCAGTCAGGCACGGTGGCTCATGCCTGGAATCTTAACACTTTGGGAGATCAAGGCAGGTGGATCACCTGAGTTCAGGAGTTTGAGACTAGCCTGGTCAACATGGTGAAACCCCGTTTCTACTAAAAATATAAAAATTAGCCAGGCGTAATAATGCACATGCCTGTAGTCCCAGCTGCTCAGGAGGCTGAGGCAGGAATTGCTTCAACCTAGGAGGCAGAGGTTGCAGTGAGTTGAGATCATGCCATTGCACTCTAGCCTGGGCAACAGAGTGGGACTCCATCTCAAAAAAAAAAAAAATAATAATAATAATAATAATAATAATATTTTGCTTTAAAGATAATACAGATTCTTTCCAAAGTAGTTACACAAAGATTAACAATACTTTGTCACAAACCCTTGCAGTAAAGTACATCTCCCCATGACTTTTTCCTTTGTTATATAGAAATAAGCACTGTACCTAAGGCAGACGTGTTTCTCCTCTTGCTTTTGAGAATGCCCTAGTTTGTCTATGAAATAGCCACCCTTTAATTCCTTTACTTTCTTAAAGTACTCGTTTTCACTTTACTCTGTGGACTCACCTTGAATTCTTTCTTGCACAAGATCCAAGAACCCTCTCTTGAGGTCTGGTTGGGACCCCTTTCTGGTAACAGATTCACTGGTGTAATCAGAATGAATGGGATGCCAAAAAGGCAGAGGAAAACTGTCAAGATGAAATTAAGGCACAGCAGTAATGGACTATAACAAGGGAATAAACATTTTACCGTTTAACACTAAAAACAACATAAACTAATAGGTATTAACATAAGTAAGGGAAGAGGTCTATGTCAATCTTTGAAATTGTTAAAACATTGTAGTGACAAAAAATTTTTAAGGTTCGTTTGTTTATCCACGTTGGTTGTTTTGTTGTTGTTGTCATGTTGCTGTTACTATATTTTTGCCTGACCTATAGCATCACACAAAACACTTTAGACAGAAGCGTTTAAAACAGAAAGCTCTGCAAAATCACCTGATTGGGCTCTGAGGGGCACTGCTGAGGTACCATCATCTCCCCATAAGGGCAATTCCAACGTTTAAGGTTATTTGCTAAAAGAATGCACTGGCAACGAAGTGGCAGTTTCACGTTTGATACATTTTGTGATGACAACATCTGAGGGTAAATCCCCAAAGTGGGCCACAATAATTTTTGGCTAAATCAAGCCCAGCTCTCTCTAATGCACAGACTGAGATCTTGAGTAAATCACTTGGGTAAATCACTTAAACTTTCTGGGTCATGGCTTTTTTATCTGAGAAATTAAGATTCTGGGCTTGATGGCTAAAGACCTTCCAGCTCCAACATTATAGGGTGATCATTATATATATAGATCATTATATATATCATATATAATTAAGAGTAACCTTTCCACATGTATTGGGGTGTTAGCAGGAATTCAAGTGACAACTGAGGGCATTTCCACCCTAAGAAAGCAAAGCTCTACTAACATTCTTATGTTCTCACTCCTCAATGTTTATTAAGCCCGGCTAAATGTTCTTCTTAGGATCAGCCACTTAGTAAGCAGCTTAGCAATCTTAACTGTTATTAAGGTAAATCACTTCTGAGGAAAGCAAATTGCTATATAACAATATTAAAATAAATACTGATGATCAGAGTCATTTGAAGTAAAAAACAATCTGAGTTGGAATCCCAACTCCACTGATCACTAACTATATGACCCTGAACATGTTATTTAAAATATCTGTGCTTCTGTCTCTTGATTGTAACATACAGACAGTACTGACCTCACAGGTGTATTGAAACGATTAAGTAGAAATAACAGATATAACAGACCTGGTTAACTAAACACTAGTTCTTTCTCGGCCAGTGCTGGACGTTAAATTCTTATAGGTATGCCTGATTTCCACCCCCTTTCTGGTTTCATCCTGAATTTCCATGCATAAATTACCTTTCCTTGCCCTGCATTATTGACAAAGACCCTCTCCTTGACCAAACTTTAGTCAGGCTCCTCTGAGTCCTCTTTTCAACTAGGTCTCCACTTTGGCCTATACAAACTGCAACTTTCAGCACAACCCATTTCATCAACCCTCCATGCTAAGACATTTGAACAAACACTAGCTCAGGTTCTGTCAGCTCAAGGCCATGTTCCTACGATGACAACACCACCTCCTGAACATGCCTAGCTGAGAAAGCTCAGAGCTTTCTCAAATTATTTCTAAAGCCAAAATAACTTTCTGTTCATTCTAGCCAACACCTGATAATAGGTCCCTGACCTTCCTTTTCTAGAGCATTTACTCTTGAAAGCTTGCAACTGTAAATCTTTTCCTTGTACCTTTGAGATGTAAATCCTCTACCACCCAGAAACAGCTCCTCAAGGCCCTGGGAGCCACCTCTTTGAAACGTAAACATCCAGAGAGATACCTCTCCTGTTGCCCAGTTCTTGTAGGAGGGCAAGAGCCTAACTGGTGGGCATCTTGTCCCAAATTGCAAAGCTATATTTCCTGTCCTAAAGACACAAGAACCAATTGCTTCTCCAGATAAACACCAATTAACTAACCGACATTGCCTAACTACACACACAAATCACCCTTAATGTCTTTTAGTACCTTTTGTTTAGTATATCCCAGCATTTAAAAGGGCTCCTGTCTTTTGTTCAGTTCAGTTAAGCTCTGGTAACGCTGAGGTCTCTCCCCTGCTGAAGTAGTACTGAATAAAATATGTCTTATCATTTTTTTAAAGTGTCAGCTGCAAAACTTCATTCACTTAGCAAACATTTGTTGAATACTTCCCATGTTCGAGGTACCATACAACGATACTAACAATGAGCAAGACATTGTCACCTTCCTCAAAAAATTTGTAATTCATAGGGGGGGACAGGCATGTATGCAAAATATAGGAGTTCCAAGGCAGTAAGGTAAGTACCAATGGTACAGAGTTCTACTAGCACCTCAATATTCACTTACCCAGTAGCCTACATGATTTACTGCTTAAAAAAAAAAAAAAGTCCTATTTTTATATCTCCATCAAAAAAACATAGACTTCAGCCAGGCACAGTGGCTCAGGCCTCTAATGCTATCACTTTGGAAGGCTGAGGCAAGAGGATCACTTGAGCCCAGCAGTTCAAGAACAACTTGGACAACATAGTGAGACCCTATTTCTAAAAAAAGAAAGAAAAAAAAAACCCAGCAGGAACCACCTCTACGCACATGGTAATAACACCTTACATTGTATAGCATTTTAGCATTTTATTTTTACCAAGGGTTTAGATATATATGTTATTAAGTATAATTTTTTATTTGGATGAGTAAAAGTATATATTAATAGTACTTTATAATTTAGAAACTACTTTCACCATTTAGATAAGGTAGCCATTAGTATTCCCTGATATTCCCTGAATGTAATTAAATAATTATAGCTCTATCAGGGCTGTTTGTATCTACTAATCTACCAAATAAGAATTTCAGAAAAGACAAAGAATAAGGTAAGATTTTCTTTCTCTGGTTGCAGAACTCTGTGAATTTAACTAACATCATTGAATGCTACACCTGCAATGGCTGAATTTTATGGTGTATAAGTTATACTTCCATAAAGCCCTAACAAAATAAAATAAAAATAAGAACAGAAGATGAGAACATTAGTGAATTGAAACATATGTCATTAGAAAATTTCCAAACTAAAGAGGAAAAAATACAATGGAAAATAGGAAAAAGAGTTTAGGAGTCAAATAGAACAGGGTGAAAGATCTAAAGGATATAAAAGTGTACTTCTAGGAGGGGAGGAAAGTGATCAGACCAGAAGAAATACTATTTGATGAGACAGCTGCTAAGAATATTCTAAAACTGGCCAGGGGTGGTGGCTCACACCTGTAATCCCAGCACTCTGGTAGGCTGAGGCAGGTGGATCAGTTGAGGTCAGGAGTTTGAGATCAGCCTGGCCAAAATGGTAAAATCTTATCTCTACTGAAAATAAAAAAAATCAGCCAGGTGTGGTGGCACATGTAGACAGTCCCAGCTACTCAGAAGGCTGAGGAAGGAGGATCACCTGAGCCCAGGAGGCAGAGGTTGCAGTGAGCTGAGATCACACCACTTCACTCCAGCCTGGGCCACAGAGCAAGATTTTGTCTCAAAAAAAAAAAATTTGTAATTAAAGAATATTCTAAAACTGATTCAAGAACCTCTATGATCCTCAAACAAGATACATAGTAAAGAAAAAGTGCCTCAGCACATCATAATAGAACTCCTCAATACCAAAGACAAAGAAAAAAATTTTAACACACAGAGGAAAAAGGCACATCACCTCTAAAGCACTAAAGTGAGACTGACAGCTGATTTTTCAACAAAAATAATGGAAAACAGAGGACAATGAAATTATACCTTTAAAGTACTGAAAGAAACTGTCAATCTAGAATTCCACATGCAGCAAAAATATGCTTCAAAAATTAAGACAAAATACTTTCAAATAGGTAAAAATAGAAATACTAAAGGGAGTTCTTTCAGCAAAAAGAAAATAATCCCAAAGGGAAACACAGACTTACATGAAGGAATGAAAATAAATGATAAATATAGATAAATACTGTATAAAACAGCAATAATAATGTATCAGGTTATTTTATTCATGTGTGGAATTAAAATGATACAACCATTCCAAAAAGAGGAAGGGGTTTATAGAGTCAAAGTATTCTAATAACACTACATCATCACGGAAGGATTAAAATACTAATTTAAAGTATATTCATAAGTGAAAATAGATGCTATAATCTCTAGGATAACAGCCAAAAGAGTAAAACACAATGTATAACTATCAAGAAAAGAGAGAAGAAAACTGAATTAAAATTGCTTTATTAATTTTTTTAAAAGCAAGAAAGAAGAAAAGAAGAACAAAGAACAGATAGGACAGTTAGAAAACAAATAGTACAATGGGAAGTTTAAACTCAATTATATTATCAAGTACTTTACATGTAAATGAACTATTAGCTGCTCCAAAGATTATCAGGTGAGATAAGTAAACAAAAGCCAGCTATATGCGGCTTATAAAACAAACAATTAAAAATAGAGTCAGGAAATTTAAAGTATATAAAAAGATATACCATGCAACACTAACCAACTAACAAAGGAGAGTTGGTATATACTATATACTACTATAAGACCTGTAAACAGTAAGTCAAGAACCATTATGAGAGGTACAGAGAGGAAAGGGGTACAATACACCAAGGAATTATAACAATTATAAGTTTGTATGTATTTAATAACATATCCTCAAAATATATATTTAAAAACTGACAGAATGAAAAGTAGAAAAATTCATCATCACAGTGAGAGATTTTGCTTATCCATCCCAATAACTGACAGAATAAGCAGACTGAAAAACTGTAGATAGAAACTTTGATCAATACAATTAATGAATTTGACTCAATCTATGTGCACCAAATTCTGCAACTACAACTACAGAATATGTTGTGTACTCTATTCAAGTGCATGTCTATCACTCAGCAAAAATGATCATATCCAGGCCATAAGAATAGTCTCAAAAATATCAAAAGACTAAAATGTTAATAGCATGTTCTTTGACAATAGCTGGATTAAGCTAGAAATCAACAAGATTTTTAGAATATCCTAAACCATTGTAAATTAAGCAATAAATGTCTAATAACTTGTGGTCAAAGAAAAAAACACATGGCTATTTTTAAATATTTTGAGCAGAAAAAATGTGACAGAATTTAAGAGGATACTATTAAAGCCATGCTTAAGGAAAATGCAGAGCTTTGAATGCATATGTTAGAAAAGTTGAAAATCAATAATCTAAGTATCATTTTCACAAAGTTAGAAAAAACAGAAAACCCAAAGCCAAAAATATTAGGAAAGTACTAACTATGAACAGAAATTAATAAATTAGAAAATAAGCATACAATAGCAAAAAAAAAAAGTCAAAGTAAGTTCACTGATAAAATAATAAATTTGATAAACCCCAGGCAAGGGGGGAAGAAAGGCACAGATCGTAAATATCAAGAATGATAAGGGAGGCACTATTCAGATACTTACACCAATCTCTCTCCTAAACAAATTCTTAAACAAAATATCACCAAACTGAGTCCAACAAAACACTAAAATAATAGCACATCAGCTGAATTTATGATAGAAACGCAAAACTGTTCTAACATTTTTAAAAATGTGATTACCATATTGACAAAATAAAGGAGAAACAAATCATATGATCATCTCAATAAATGCAGAAAATCATTTGCTAAAACTCAACACATGTTCATGATTAAAATAACCATTAATTAGAAATGAGAATTTTCTTAATCGATAAAAAGGTTTCAACACTTCTAAGCAAGAGCCATATTTTAAATATTGAATGCTTTCCCCCTGAAATTGGGAATAAGACAAAGTACATACTATCACCATTTCTATTCAAAATTATAATTGAGGTCCTAGATAGAGCAATGAGGCAATAAAAAAAGTGAAAGAGATAAGAATCAGACAAGAAAGAAACAAAGCTCTTTATCCATCACATACAGTGATTATGCACATAGAAAATCCAAATAATTCTACAAATAAGTTATTAAGATTAAGAACTGAATACAGCAAAATCCCTGGAATCAAGGTCAAGATACAAAAATGTATTTATATACACAAGAAACAGAAAATTACAAGGTGAAATTTTAAAAGATGGCATTTGCAATAACAATAAAAAGAACAAATCTAATGAAAGAAGTACAAGACTACTACAGAGAGAACTTTCAAACATTACTTAGAGAAATTAAAGACAACAAAGGGAGAGCTATATTGTGTTCATTGATTAGAAGACTCAATATTACAAAAATGTCAACTCTCCCAAATTGATCTACAGAGTCAATGCAAGTTCTGATCAAAATCTATCAGGTTGTTTGTGGAAACTGACAGGATGATCCTAAAATCTGTATGTAAATGCCAAACACTAAAAATGGGCTAAAAGAAAATCAAGACAAAAAACAAAACTGAAGAACTTATACTACCTGATATCAGGATTACATCAATGTAAGATGCTTTTTTGTTTTTGTTTTTGTTTTTTTAAGATGGAGTCTTGCTCTTGTCACCCAGGCTGGAGTGCAGTGATGGAATCTTGGCTCACTATAACCTCTGCCTCCTGGGTTCAAGCAATTCACATGCCTCAGCCACCCAAGTAGCTGGGATTACAGGTGTGAACCACCACACCTGGCTAATTTTTGTATTTTTAGTAGAGGTGGGGTTTCACCATGTTGGCCAGGCTGGTCTCAAACTCCTGACCTCAAGTGATCCACCCACCTTGGCCTCCCAAAGTGCTGGGATTATGTAAGGCACTTTATTAGACAAATGCATCATAAGGACAAAATACAGAATCCAGACAGAGATTCATAAGCATATGATTACTTATTTTTATGAAAAGGATGCCACTGCAATTTAATGGAGAAGGAATAATCCTTTCAATAAATAATGCTGGGTCAACAAGATATGTACATAGATAAAAATCATTTTGACCCTTACCTCACACCATACACAAAAATCAATTCAAAGGAGTTATAAATCTAAATGTGAAAAGTAAAACAATAAAACTTCTTGGTAGCATAGGAGAATATCTTCATGATCTTGGAGCAGGCAAAAAATTCTTAAGACACAAAAAGCACTAACATTAAAAGAAAATATATATAAATGAGTTCATTAAAATTAAACGCTTCTGATGGAAAAATTATAAGAGTTAAAAGCAAGCTATAGTGTGGAAGAATTCCACAACAAATATATCACGCAAAGGACTTCTATCTAGAAAATATAAAGAACTCCATAAAAATCAGTAAGAAAAAGAAATTTTTTTAATGGACAAAAATATTTGAACTGGCATTTCATCAAAGAGGCTATCCAAATGGCTAATAAAACATGAAAAAATGCTCAACATCACTCATTAGGAAAGTACAAACAAAAACTGCAGTGAGGTATCATTTTTCATCTGCCACTATGGCAATACAACTATGAGCAAGAATGAGAAACAACTAGAACTTTCATACACTGATGTTGAGAATGTCACTGATATAACCACCTGGACAACTGTTTGGCAAAAGTTTGATAGCAATATCACAGCTAAATCATACATATAACCCATGACCTTTCTACTTCTACAGAGATGCACAACAGAATTGCTCACATACACATGTATGAGAATGTTTGTAGCAGCACTATTTGTAATAGCTGAAAATGGGAACATCCCAAATGTCTATGAACAGTACGATTTTAAAAAGTGTGCTACAGGCAACAATGAAATACTATACCAAAATGACAGAGACAAAAAACAAACTATTACTACATCCAGCAGCAAGGATGAATATCCCAAATAGTTGGTGAAAGCTATCATACAAACACACATAAAGTACACACTGCCTGATTCCATTTGTATAAAGTTCTAAAACGGGCAAAACTATTCAACAGTGTTAGAATTCAGACTATGGGTCACCTTTGGGGGCAGGTAATAACTGAAAAAAAGGCAAAGGAAGAATTTGGGGGTGATAGTAATCTTCTACTTTTTGACGTGAGTAGGTAGTTACACAGGGGACTCACTTGAAAATGCATGAAAGCTGTATATCCTTATGATTCGTGCACTTTCCTATATGTACGTTAACCTTCAATAACAAGTGTATCTAAAAATAAAAGTAATGCTTCCTATGTCTATACGGGATACATACAACACAAAACAGGTAATGTTGTGATTGTGAAAAGTCTACACGTAACACCATGAGAGATTTTCTAAAACTCAAATCTGATCATTTACTCCCCTGCTTAAAATATTTTACCGTCTTTCTCATCTGGCCTCTGTCTACCTCACCAGCCACATCTCTTACTCCTTTCTCCTCCCCCGACCCCACTCCATCCCCTCCCCAGTTCTTTTTACTCTCCAAAAGAAGCCATATTATCTCAAATGGATTCTAAGCTTTTACGATGCCCAGTTCCCTCTTTATAGCTCTTTTACCCACTCTTACCACCCCAAACTGTCCCATATTTGCCTGCTTTCCTGGGTCATCCTTCATCCAGTATAGACATCAATTATTCCCAAATTCCAAATCTTGCTTGGATGCCTCTCCTACAGATCCCACAGGCATCATATATATGCCCTATCATGATACACACTTGTGTAACGACCAGACACTTACCTGTAATTTCTTCTGTTCGCATCAGCAGGGTAGGGCTACACTTGATTTGTTCATCTTTGAGTCATTAGAGCCTAGCACAGTGTTACTTAAGAAATTTCCTACTCTACAATGTGAGATTTTTACAAGAGCTGTCTAAATTTTCCCCTTTTAAAACTGTCTGTGAAAGAAAAATTTATATTTATAGACCAACCACGACCATTTAAATTTACTGCAGATCAAAGAATAACTGAATCTCAACAGAGATATTATCCTGAGTTCTAAAATGCTTTAAGCTTCTTCTAATTATGTGTCCATTTGTCTACATAAAGCTGTTTAAGGATTTCTAACTCTTCCATCATTGTCTATAAAGACAGGGAAAAGGAAAGAGGGAAAAGGAAAACACTAATTTTTCTATGATGCTAGTTCCTTACTGATATGGTTTGGCTCTGTGTCCCCACCCAAATCTCATGTTGAATTTTAATTCCCAAAGTTGCAGGTGGGGCCTGGTGGTAGGTGATTAGATAAAGAGGCGGTTTCTAATGGTTTAGCACCATACCCATAGTGCTGTCTCGTGACAGAGTTCTCAGGAGATCTGGTTCTTTGAAAGTGTGTGGCACCTCTCCCATCTCTCTTCCTCCTTCCTGCTCTGGCCATGTAAAATGTGCCTCCTTAACCTTCGCCTTGTGCCATGATTGTTAAGTTTCCTGAGGCCTCCCCAGCCATGCTTCCTGCACAGCCTGCAGAACTGTGACTCAATTAAATCTCTTTTCTTCATAAATTACCCACTCTCAAGTAGTTCCTTATAACAACGTGAGAATGGACTAATACACTCACCCACCAAAACTGTATCAACAGCATAGCGCATTTCTAGTACCC
>NW_012108919.1:1633803-1645596 GCF_000951045.1 Mandrillus leucophaeus | reverse complement strand
GGATACATACAACACAAAACAGGTAATGTTGTGATTGTGAAAAGTCTACACGTAACACCATGAGAGATTTTCTAAAACTCAAATCTGATCATTTACTCCCCTGCTTAAAATATTTTACCGTCTTTCTCATCTGGCCTCTGTCTACCTCACCAGCCACATCTCTTACTCCTTTCTCCTCCCCCGACCCCACTCCATCCCCTCCCCAGTTCTTTTTACTCTCCAAAAGAAGCCATATTATCTCAAATGGATTCTAAGCTTTTACGATGCCCAGTTCCCTCTTTATAGCTCTTTTACCCACTCTTACCACCCCAAACTGTCCCATATTTGCCTGCTTTCCTGGGTCATCCTTCATCCAGTATAGACATCAATTATTCCCAAATTCCAAATCTTGCTTGGATGCCTCTCCTACAGATCCCACAGGCATCATATATATGCCCTATCATGATACACACTTGTGTAACGACCAGACACTTACCTGTAATTTCTTCTGTTCGCATCAGCAGGGTAGGGCTACACTTGATTTGTTCATCTTTGAGTCATTAGAGCCTAGCACAGTGTTACTTAAGAAATTTCCTACTCTACAATGTGAGATTTTTACAAGAGCTGTCTAAATTTTCCCCTTTTAAAACTGTCTGTGAAAGAAAAATTTATATTTATAGACCAACCACGACCATTTAAATTTACTGCAGATCAAAGAATAACTGAATCTCAACAGAGATATTATCCTGAGTTCTAAAATGCTTTAAGCTTCTTCTAATTATGTGTCCATTTGTCTACATAAAGCTGTTTAAGGATTTCTAACTCTTCCATCATTGTCTATAAAGACAGGGAAAAGGAAAGAGGGAAAAGGAAAACACTAATTTTTCTATGATGCTAGTTCCTTACTGATATGGTTTGGCTCTGTGTCCCCACCCAAATCTCATGTTGAATTTTAATTCCCAAAGTTGCAGGTGGGGCCTGGTGGTAGGTGATTAGATAAAGAGGCGGTTTCTAATGGTTTAGCACCATACACATAGTGCTGTCTCGTGACAGAGTTCTCAGGAGATCTGGTTCTTTGAAAGTGTGTGGCACCTCTCCCATCTCTCTTCCTCCTTCCTGCTCTGGCCATGTAAAATGTGCCTCCTTAACCTTCGCCTTGTGCCATGATTGTTAAGTTTCCTGAGGCCTCCCCAGCCATGCTTCCTGCACAGCCTGCAGAACTGTGACTCAATTAAATCTCTTTTCTTCATAAATTACCCACTCTCAAGTAGTTCCTTATAACAACGTGAGAATGGACTAATACACTCACCCACCAAAACTGTATCAACAGCATAGCGCATTTCTAGTACCCCATTATGATAAGTGATGTCTATCTCAAATGAATCATAGCAAGATGTATTATTTTTAAACATCTTTTGTATATATTCAATGTAAGATACATTGCTGAGTAAATTTTCTATCCATACATTATCATGATTAAGAGATCATAACAATTTCAAAAGTTTCAGCGACATCATATGGTTATAACTAATGTGCTATCTTTTGGGATCATCAAATGTTCTGATTTCCTGTGAAAATATCTTCTACTTGTTAATAAGTGGTTTGTAAGTCATTTCATTGTCAGAATCAGAGTGAAGGACTTCCAACTCTAATCTGAACATCTGAATAAAGGCCTTGATATTCTGACTTTAGGAATACTTTCCTGCTAGCTATAGTAATTTATTTGGTCATGATACATACACATATCTTCTATGTGTGAAATATGGAAAATGCTGAATTGACAGTTAAGTCAACATACAGGGACTACATCTGGGAATACTACACTGGGATTACAACTTTAGGCAAAAAAAAAAAAAAAAAGACATTGTTTCTGCCCTGTTGGAGCTTACAGTCTACTGAGGATGGTATAAATCTATCACATAAATAAATGTAAAATTAAAATTGTGGTAAATACACCATCTCTCACCTGAACTATTGAAATTGGCTCCTAACAAGTCTCCCTGGTACCAATCTTGTCCCCTTACATCTTCCATGTAGATTCGTTCTCTACATGGAATAATATTTCTAAAATGTTAACCAAATTACTCCCATCTTTCCCGGACCACCTCTACAAAAAGTCCTCCAATGGCTTCCTATTCCACATAGAATAAAACTCAAGTCCTTACCATGAATAACAAAGTCTGGAGCAATCTGGCCACCCCTTTTCTTTCTAACCTCATTTCATATGACTCTCCTGCCTTCTCTCTCTGCCTCAAGGCCTTTGCACTGACTGATTCTGTCTGAAATGCTCTGCTCTTGAGCAGATCTTCTCTTGTCACTCAAATCCCTATTTAAATGTTACCTTACCTTTTAATCTAAGGTACTTATCCACTCATTTGCATTATTTTAATTATCTCAATTTTATTTATCTCTGCTAATATTCTTGTTTATTTGGATTTTGTTTGTCCAGGACAGAAGAATAATGAACAGACTAGAAAAAAGGAGTGGGGCTGCCAGCCAGCATTACGAGCTCATGCTTGGATCACAGTTCAGTCTTCATAATCCTATCTAAATGGCAAACTACCTATGAAGAAACAGAGATGGCATAAGCCTACCCCACTGCACTACCTTTGGAAGTACAACTGTTGTAAACAAATCAAAAAAACATTGTTGGAGAAGTCACTCAGAAAAATAGGCAAAAGTATAGAATATTTGGATCTAATGAAATCACATTAAAATGCCTTTCAAACCAAGAGATGTCATTAAAACGACTAACATAACTGTGAGCAAGGGAAATGAAGAATCCAACAGAATGAAAGAAGATATCTCAAATATTGGTGGGCAAAGCCTAAAGCTGATATAGACAGACAGGCTTGGCCCTCCTGTATAGTCATCATAACAACAAGGGACTCCATAACAATGAGAGACAGGGTGAGGAGTGACTCTGAATCAAGTCTAGGACTATACTATTCAACATGGCAGCCACTAGTCATGTTTGGCTATTGAGCACTTGAAATGTGGCTGGTGCAACTAAGAAGCTGAAATCTACGTCGCATTTAATTTCAATTAATTTAAATTTAGAAACTGAACCAATGAAAAATATTTTTCCTGCATATACAACATTACTCTTTTGGTAAGACCACATTTCTTTTCTTTTTTTTTCTTTTTCCTTTTTTTTTGAGACGGAGTCTCCTCCTGTTGCCCAGGCTGGAGTGCAGTGGTGCAATCTTGGCTCACTGCAACCTCCGCCTCCCAGATTCAAGCGATTCTCCTGCCTCGGCTTCCTGAGTAGTTGAGACTACAGGCACGCGCCACCAGGTCTAGCTAATTTTTGTATTTTTAGTGGAGACGGGGTTTCACCACGTTGGTCAGTCTGGTCTCAAACTCCCAGCCTCAGTTGATCTGTCCACTTCAGCCTTCCGAAGTGCTGGGATTACAGGAGTGAGCCACCATGCCCGGCCTCACTTTAATTGCTGAAAATTTACCATCCAAATTGAGATGTTCTCTAAGTGTAAAATGCACACCAGATTCCAAATAGTTTGTGCAAAATGAAAATGTTTAATATCTCATTAATAATTTTTTTATTGATTACATGTTGAAATTATGGTAATTTTGATATATTAGGTTAAATAAAATCTACTACTAAAAATAATTACTTTTTACTTTTTCTTTTTTTTTTAAGGGGCAGAGTCTCGCGCCATACTGGAGTGCAGTGGAATAATCATGGCTCATGGAAACCTGAATTCCTGAGCTCAAGCAATCCTCCTGCATCCTACCTCAGCCTTCAGAGCAGCTGGGACTACACATGCGCACCACTGTGCCCAGCTAATTTTAGCATTTTTTGTAGAGGTGGGAATCTCACTATGTTGCCCAAGCTGGTCTTGAACTCCTGGCCTCAAGTGATCTTCCTGCTTCGGCCTTCAGGTGTGAGTCACGCACCTGGCCAAATCTTACTTTTTAATATCACTACCCATAACTTAGAAGTACATATTGGACAGCACTGGTCTAAGGATTAAAAAACCAACACTATCTGAAAAGAAGGGTTTGGAGTCTCCTATTGTTATGATGACTACACAGGAGGGCCAAGCCTGTCCATCTATGTCATAGGAAGAATTCTCCAGAATGTGTGCCGTCCAGTTGCAGCATTCAAGCCTTAAATGAGTGATCAATATGCAACCATATTTTAATTAAAAAATGGTCAGACAGCAATTTCAAATCAATATGGGATGGTAAGATAACTAAAGTTCACCTAGAATGGCACCTTCAGTTAGTTTATCTGAGATTATAAACTTCCTTCTAGTGGGTAACTAACTCCCATCTAGAGAAGGTTTAGAATTAAATGTAGAGATGAGGAAAATCAGACTTGTATTATTACCTTTTAGAAAAGTTTAGAAATATGTCTTATATTAATTGGAACAGCCTGTGCACAATTTAAAAGAATCTGACATCAAACTGACAGATGAGTCTTGTGATTCTAGTTTAAAATGTGTAATAGATTTTAGATAAGATTTATTTTGATTGAAATGTTTAGGAGTATTTGACTATGTCTATACAATATTAATTTTGTAAGTGACAAAATATTCAAAGGAACTTCACCTAAGTATTTGGTAAGGTTTTACTTACTTGAGTCATAAATTTGCCCAATAAGCATATGATTTATCTAAATAGAACAATCAATAATTAAAGTAACATGTGCAATTTACAATATTTAAGGTTTGAAATTTAAGTTCATAAATGAGGCTGATAATTTAAGAAATCCAATATGGTCAATTTGAATTAAAGTTTAGTCAAAGAAAAAGTGAAGATGATTGCTTATATTCACCAGATATATAAACAGAGCATTAAGATATGCAAGTTGAACTTAAAGGCCCAAAGAAAATGAGATTTTTGTTTCTACCTGAAATAAATTAAATATTAATTTTCCTTTCTCCACACAAAACTTACCCTTAATAACTATTAAGTACATTAGAAACGTTAATTCATTTAATCCTTACAATCACAAAGTGAAGTAATATTATTGTCTCCGCTTTAAACGTAATTGTCTTAGTTTGTTCAGATTGCTATAACAAAATACCATATGCTGAATGGCTTATGAACAACAGAAATTTCTTTATTACTGTTCTGGGAACTGGGAAGTCCAGGATTAAGGTGCTGGCAGATTAGGTATCTGGTAAAAGGCCACTTATTGGTTTACAGATGGTGCCTTCTCACTGTGTTCTCACATGGCAGAAGGGGCCAATGACCTCTCTGGGGTCTCTTTTATAAGGGCACTAATACTATTTATGAGGGCTCCACCCTCATGGCCTAATCACCTCCCAAAGGCCCTACCTCCTAATATGATCACCTTGGGGGTTAGAATTTCAACATACGAATTTGGAGGGCACATAAGAATGCTGTCCATTGCAGTAATGAAATGAAGGCACAGAGAGATTAAGCAGCTACCTCAAGGTCATATCACTAAAAGGTGGCAGAGCCAGTATTCAAATCCAGGATGTCTGGCTTCTCATATTGGCATTGAACATTAAAAAAAAAAAAAAAAAAAAAGGTCATAGTGATCTAAATAATTAGATGATCATAAAAGTGGTTTTATTCCATAGTATTAAGATTCTAAGTCTCTTATTCCTTTTTTCCCCCAGGAGTTATCAAGAAAAGTATGCACCAGGAATTCCAGGAAAACCCCACGCCATGCAGGGGAATGACCCAAATGAAAACATCTTTCCAAACTTCTAACTTCATCCCTTATACCACGCTCCAGACCTTCAGCATCCTAAAACAAGGAAATCTCCCACTGTAACAAAGAGCATGTTGCTCTGACCCTCAGAGAATTTAGCCTGCGGTATATGACATTTATTGAGTTACTTTTCATTTCATTTCATCCTATACCACTTAGGTAGCCCTTGCCCTTGTTCATTTCCAATCCGGAACACAATATAAAACAAAACACAAATTCAGGAGACAGAAAATAACTCCATTTAATTTTGTTGGTTTTTTTTCCAAAATTCGACTTGAGGATAGGGGTTCTCTCCCTCCTTCTACTCCAAAAGCCCATCTGAGGTCTGCAGCAATAATTGTAAACAACGTCTTTTTCTTGGCTACCTCCAGAGAACTACCTCCTCCTTCTCAGCCATCCATACCTGCCACTCTGAATTTGCTCCACCAGGCAGTCCTCAACTGCCACTCTTTCCAAAGTAACATAATCCCAAAAGCATCTTCACTGCAGCACGAAGGCATTCTTTGTCTGCTGGTAATTAACAACGCAATCATAGTCAAATTCAGATTGTGGTTTATCCACACAAATCATGTTTTTAAATCTACCAACTCTGTACCATCTTGGATAAGCTATTTATTAGCCTTTTATAGATAAGGAAACAAGAATTATGGTGATGATCAAAAGAGACAGCTTGTGTGGAATACTTAATAGCGTACCTGGCACCAAGTAAATGCTTAATAAATAGTAGTTATTACAAAATTTACTATTAAATGAACCTACAGAACTATGTTTACTCACTTGCTTTTATGAACACCTGTCTCTTATTTAGTACTACTTTTCACATAGCTTAAATAAGGCTCCTGAAATTAAAATGCTTACTCATTCTTCTATGGAGACAGTAAGAACATGTGTTATTTCAGAGGAGGGACATGCACAGAGTTCCACTGGGAGAGAGTGAGAAGGGAGTATCACTTAGTCCTTAGCACATGTAAGAGGTAGCCTAGGGAAGAGCAGGTGAGCCCAGATTGAGGATAACCCCGTGAGGCAATGCAAATGGATCAACATTTCCAAGATAGATTTACATGTATATAGCACGGCCAATACCACAGAAAATATGTAGTCACCCCTCAATATCTGCAGGGGGGTTGGCTTCAGGACCCCCAAGGATACCAAAATCTGAGGATGCTCAAGTCCCTGGTATAACATGGCATAGTATTTGCATGTAACCTATGTACATCCTGCCATGTACTTTAAATCATCTGTAGATTACTTATAATACCTAATACAATGTAGATATCATGTAAATAGTTCTTAGACTGGGTTTCTTATTTGTATTATTTTTTATCATTGTATTGTTATTTTTTTCCAAATATTTCCAATCCATAGTTGATAGAATCTGCAGATATGCAAGGCTGACTATATTCTTCAAATATATGAATACAAATAATAAATTAAAGAACAACCACCTTCGGAAAATATCTTTTTCATAAATTATTCTAGTTTCTATGTACAGAAAAAAATACTGGTACATGTCACAATGTGCTATGAAGAAATGCTTCTTGTTTTATGACTTTAGGTTTTAGTTTTAGCAAAAAGAAAATATAAGATGGGGGAGGAAAGCCCAAGCATAATAATTAGTGTCATTATTTCTACACTTAGTAGATATCAGTAAATAGAAAATAAAGCTTGCTGCATTCCTTGACACAAAGCCAGGATTCTGGTATATTTTGTGTACCTTTGGGTTAACATAACAGAAAGAGATCATATCAGTTTCCTCATTCATAAAATGGGGATAATAGTACCTACTTCAAAGGGTTGTTGTGAGGATTAAATGAGTTGGTATTTCTGAAGTGCTTGGAAAAGTGGCCCATAGGGAAGAATTCATAAGGGTTTGATTGACAGAGAAGAGCTGGAAGTCAAAATTACTGCAATCAGACTAAACAAGGTCTCAGGAAACCAATATACAGGAAGGAAAAAAGGCCAGAGAAGACCACACAGAAACTTTTTATTGTAGATTTAAAATTCAAGAGTTTTGAGTAAACAACAATTCTTCAGTATAACTATGCCTGACACATCACATGGTGATCAACTTATGTAAAACACCATGTCTGCCTTGAATGACCACAGCTATAGAAGAGGGAAGATGGTTCACAATAGACTGCTCGGAAACACAACTTCTCACTCAAATACATCAAATATGTTAGCCAAACACACACAGTTTTATTTTATAGTTCCACTGCTATCTTGATTATCTAAATCATGTACCTGACCAATTAGATAACATTACTCATGTGGAAACATTTTATTATTGGGCCTTAATTTGTGGTTTACAATATTTGAAGTGGACTTAAATCACAATTTGAGAGAGTCATGTTTTAGTTAATTGGAGGAAAAACGGAGGCAAGTGACCAGGACCAGCACCCGCACCTCTTTTGTAGGACTGGCCAGCCTTTGGAAATGGTCACTAGGTAAAGACCTCAGGTAATTTGCTTTAGAGTCTGAACCATAAAGTGTTAAAGAGATTATTAGAGCCATCACTGTCTCCCAGCTTCCAACCCCAGACTCCCTGACCCTGCCCTCCCAACCACCAGCACTGCACCCCCACCCCTGCACCACTTTTGGCCACTACACCCGCAGACTCTCAGTGTGTACTGATCTCTTTAACACCTTTTAACTCACTGCTGCCTCCACCTCCTAGTTCTTTGGTTTTCACTTCAAACGATTGTAAGATAAAGAAGCAAGGATCAAGTTCAAAACATGTATGGAAATAAGCCATCACCTAAAAGGATCCCAAATTCTACTCTCCAACATACAATGTCTATAAATACTCAAAACGCAAAATATAAAGATTATAATGTGTTTTTTTATGCACACTATTTTCTGATCAAATTACACATTAACCAAATCATTTTTAAAATAAGCTCTGGAAATACAAAACGTTTTTTAAAAACATTACAAAATTAACGACTTCTGAAAAAAGGAAGGCTGAAAACAAGACCAAAGGAGAATATCTGGGTATCATACATAAAGAATTACATATAAAATAAATAATCCTAATAGTTGAAAAACAAGTAAGTCCCCAACTATAAGAGGTCAGTTGACTTTCATCAAGCAACACAGAATATATAGAAGGAAACATTTGATAAACATTTGATGACTGATGTCCAAAACCATACTATATAACTGCTACAAACAATTGGCACATAAGGAAAACAATCATTTACCTTGAACTATGTTTATATCACTTAAATTATGTACAATACTGTATAAAAGTATATATTTTCCCCAAGCACTTGTGGCTTACCAGCTTAAGACATCTTATCTCCATTTGAACTGAAAACGTGAAAAATGAAACACATGCCCACAAAAGTTTTTCAGCTTCTATCAATCACTATTAATAATCCATGTTACTAAACACCACATCCTATCACCATGACCATGTGTCTCCTGTGCCTTTTCACAGTACAGTAGTTCTGATCAATACCCACTGTGCACAGCAGGTCAGTTAACAATATCTTATATTTATAGCATTTTGTCTTGAGGTCTCAGGGTCACATTATTCTCCCCAGCCACAAATCTAAACCTAAGTGTTTTGGTAATGAAGAAATCATTTAAAAACTACCATCCTTCACAAATGTGCTTTTATAAATGCTACGACACATTGCACTACATACTAAATTACCAACCAGTAATCATGTTATCACAGTGCAACTAGAAATCGCAAGAGAATGTTGACCCAGAAACAGCTAATAAAGGCTTCAGTGGTTTTAGGCTGCCCATGCAGGCTTATGTGGTTACAAACAACTGACTTTCAATGGCACAAATATAATGTTAATCCTAACTTAGGAACATTTGTGGTTCATTTTTTTTTCTTTGGATATGCTTCATAAACTAAATTACAGAATTTTTTCAGGTAGAATACAGCTATGGTGACGATTATCAAGCCATATTTTACAGCTTATACCAAAAATTAGGGCCAGTTTTACTTCATAAAATTAAAACTCGGAAGCTAGAAATGCAGGAAAAGTCCCGTGAATCAGCAAGAGTGATGACTAGTATTTTATACCTGGGGATATGCAGCGCTGTTGCTTGCTTCCACCAGGTGGCTACACCATGGACAGAAAGCACATTTTCTGTTTGCATTTTCTAAGGACATATTGCAGATATCATAGTATTTTTTGTTTCATTATCTGGTTATGCACATACCTCAGAACACTAGTAACACATATAGTCATGCCAGATTATTGTTTTCCACTGCACTGACACAAGCTTCATTTCATGCTTCAGAGCTCTTATAACTACAACCAAGCAGAGCATGCAATACATGATTGTTGATTTCTGTATACTGACTTTATATTTTGGCAGAAAATGATGCAGTTTTGAAGAAGCCAAACTATACTGAATGTTGTGCTTGCGTGAGCTAGCAGGAAAGGCAAAGTACCAGTTCTTACTGCTAAATTCACCATGGATATCTCCATTCTTCGTCACTCAGATTAAGGGCCTCAACATAAATGTTGAGGCTAGAATTCACAGTGTGGGTTTCATCTGGCTGAAAGCATGGACCAAGTCCTTTAACTTGAATGCTCATTTTGCTAACAAAGATCTGAATAAAGCTGTTCTCTTGGTCCCTTAGGAAAAACACACACATACACACACACACACACACAAATAATTTATTTTTAGTACAAAACATAAAGCTACATTCTCTGTCTATATAATGTGCCTAGGCTTCAATATCCTGTTTGCTGTTCACGTTTAAGTGAGAAAATACTTATTTTTCTCTCCTGTTTATCTTCTCAAAACAGATCTACTTCGTTTTAATCAATGTATCATTTCATTACCGTCATGAAAGAGTATTTAGCAGAGCATCTGTGAATCTTCCACAGGTAAAATTCAGTTTAAAAACAAGCCCAATTGTGAAATAACCTGCAAACTGTTATTGCAACTTCAATCCTTTAGTTTCCAATACAATCTTCTAATGAAGCGACATTACTTAAAGTTGCTGGCAAATATGAACAGACTGAGAAACCTAGTAATCAGCAGGCTAACAGGTGTTGAAATCCCAAAAGAGGGAAGAGGAATATTAGATAATCACTCTTTGCCTGACACTTCAAATAGCTGTAATATCCAGAATTCCACTCAACTTAACTGCAATTCAAAATGATCACTGGTACTGTTTGTTTTCATTAATTACTTTTTAGCAAAAATATAACTTCTTGCATTCCATATAGAGTTCTTTAACTGACCTATTCCAACTGATACATTATTTTACTAAGTTGGATATACAATTTTATATGTTAGATAATTTTCCAGTTATCAATATGACGTCTCATATTAAATATGATTTAAAACAGATCTTCTTAACATATATACAATTTCCTTCTGAATTGATCAACTGTATTTCTGAAAATGTATGTTTTCTTTCATATTACTACATGTAAGATGATGTCTAAGTACCAAAAAAATAAGTCTTCACAGTCACAATTTAAATCTGTGCTTCGCGTCTGTAACAAACTAATTATCACGAAATGATTGTAAGGCTTGGGGCCACTGAGAAAGGGCAGGGGTACCTTTAATATATCCAGTGCCCCAATGGCAACCGCATCGTGGTCCTTATCATCACACTCATAAACACCGAGGCAAACACCGCCCAGCTACCTGCCTCCAGAGGTGCTTTGGATTGCCTCCCTACACATAAAAAAACACAAGGCACTTCCCAGTTCCTTACAGCATGAACACAATACCTTCCAGAAACAAAAGCAATGACCTGGGTGCCAAGTATCTCCTCGACAAAGTATCGGTACAGCTCTACACTCTGGTCTCGCCAGCCGGGGAAACTCGGGCTACCCTTACTATCTAGTTATAGGTGCAACTGCACCGTCCTAAGAAAAAGGTCTTTCGATTCAATATCCAAACGAACTTCAGAAGTCCCCTCAAAATGCTTCAGCCACAGGCATAAAAATGGGCTCGCTTTTCAGAGATTTGTAAAAATCTTTCGCTTGTCCCTCCATGCCCTCCTCAAAGAGAATACCATGAAACACGAAAATCCAAAGGTAAATATTTTCATACCTTTTTTTCCCCTAAAAGCCTCGATGGCACGCCAAGAAGGAAAAACAACAACAACA
>NW_012108919.1:1616318-1633253 GCF_000951045.1 Mandrillus leucophaeus | reverse complement strand
CCTGCGTCACCATGGCAACCGCCGGGGCCCCCCAGCCCTTCCCCTCCGCAGTCCGGGTATTCGGAGGGGACAAGGACCCCCGATGGGCCGCCACCAACACAAACACGCCCCTCTCTCAGTCTCCCTCACAAACCGCCTGTTTCTCTCCAGCGAGAGCGGAAGGCTAAAGCGGAGCGAGCCCAGGGCCAAGTGGTATTCGCATCCTAGTAGGCACTCCTTTGCTTTCCCACACTGGACATTCCAACTGCCGTCGCACCACCATCCCCCCACACACACCCTCCACCACCACCACCACACCTTTCTTCTGTGGAGCTGTACCCTCAAAATGGAAATTAACTTAAGGAAGGAGAAAGAGCAAGGCAAAGTGATAAAGTGTTGAGCAACTGTGACTCGGTGCTCCTGTTGCAACTGCCGCAGCATGCACGGAGCTGCCAAGGGACGCCGTGCCGCCTTCTCCCTCTCCCCCTCCTCCTCCTCCCTCTTTTACCAAGCTTTGCCTCTGCTGGATCTGGTCTCACTCCACCCAAACCGTGTATCTGTCTTGTTGAGGGCTCCCGTAGGATAGAGGGGAAAGGGGGCTTTATCTCTGATGTAAACACAGGATACACTTGTAACCTCACAAGCTGAAACATAACTTTCAGGCTGCAGTATGGATCTCAGCTGCTGCCACAATGCGCAGCTACTGGCCGTGACTGCCTAAGCATCTACCATGAACCCTGAGTGACTCTGTGCCAAGGACCGGTCACGTACTGCAGGCCATGGCACTCAAGAGCAGAGAAAAGAAAGCTAACTTTTTCCTCTCCTGAGGAAATTCTTAGGGAGAGAAAAGTACCAGCAGACCCTTGGTCATGCTTCCTCTAAAGGACGAGCTAGAGGACAGCCTCCATGGGGGGAGTGAGTCATCCCCTCCATACTGTTTTCTTCAAAGATCCGTTGCTGAATCCAAAAGCTACAGTGTCTTTCTCTAAACCCTGGGGAACATGACATTTATTTTTTGGCTTTCGTGAATCACCAAAGGAATGTCAATAACTTATAATACAATCCACGGTAGCTGATGTTTTCTGGGTTTCCTACTTATCTGAGAAGTCACAAAGCAGAACAATGTGATTGCCATTTGAAAGTACACATATATTAACTAATGAAAAGATAAGATCTATTTCATGGTGGAAAAAGAAAACAGTTTATTCCTCGGAGAGACTGGCCACTTTCTTGTAATGGGAATATTCTGAATGAAGTCAAAAATATTCCAGATGAAGTCAAAAGACAAGCCTTTTTGGCAGGCCCTTAAGCATTTGGCAATACCTGCCGAAATTCAAAATGCACATACATTTCTCCCAGCTATCTCAACTCTAGAGATCTGTCATACAGAAACACACAGATATGTAACGATAGATATAAAAGGGTATGCATTGCAAAAGTTTTGTAATAGTAAACGTTTGAAGCAACTGATATGACCATCAATCGTGATATGGTTAAATATTGTGGCACATTCATACTATGTAATACTATGCATCCATTAATAAGAATAATATATATAAAATTCATAGATATTGATTTCTTATTAAATGGAAAAGGGGGACTCAGAACAGTATGTGTGGGTGATCCCATTCTGTACAAAAGAAAAAAACTAGGTAGATAGAAACGGAACAAAAACATAGAGATAAAGGTTTATAAGAATGCCTACCTAATTGCTACCGGTGGTAACCTGTTAACTACAAAAAAAATTGAAGGGATAGTTACCTGTTACGATGCACAATTTGGTACACATATTTGGTTGGTTTGGCTTTTTTAAATGAGCATTTATTAGTAATTTATCAATGAAGAATCAAAAACAAAGAGCTTTAATAAATGTTTGTTGACCTATATGCACATTACTGCCTGATCAAAAACTGAATACGGAACAGGGAGGGACCATTAACTTGGCCATCCCTGCCCTCCGCTGAAGGCTTGGAAAAGTCCACATTGCGTCCGCACTTAGAGAATTGCTTAGTGACCTGGTCCTGCCTTATTCTGTGAGACATTCTTCCAGACATTCACTTTTCCAAAAGAGGTTTCGCTTTATCTTAAGATCTGCTTCCATTCTGCCTCTTGGAGAAAATTAAAAGACTTGTCAAGAAACCATCTTAAAATGTGCCACCTTACTTACCAGGGGATATCATTTGAATAGGTTAAGTGGCAGCTTTTAGTCTATTTAGCCAAACTGAAAATGAAGGTACTAAAGCTTAAAAATTAATGTATGAATACATAACTAGTCTTTCTTATTCTCACCATTTTTGAAATGAGGTTAAAATAATGAATTTGCTTTCCTAAAAAGATCTAGAGCTGCACAGTCTAATTCAGTAACTGCTAGCCACATATGAATTAGCTACTGAATTGACATGTTCAGTAAGTGCAAAATACACACCAAATTTTAAAGACTTGGAACAATAACTTTAAAAAAATAATATGGTATTAATAGTATTTATATTGGTTACATGTTAAAATATATTTTGAATTTATTGAGTTAAATAAAATATGTTATTAAAATCACTAACATTTGTTCCTTTTCACTTTTTTAACATGATTATTAGAAATTTTTAAATTATGTATGTTGACATTTTGGACAACTTTGTTTTAGAATTAGTGTTTATAGCAAAATATCATTAAGAAATCTAAAGTTAGCTATTCTTCTTAACCTTCAGTGAAAATGTAATTACCTCATTAATGCTCCCCAACTCATAAATATGCCACAGTATGGCAATTTCTGTTAAATAATTTCAACTTATTAGAATACTATTATATGCAAGCATTAGCTTATGCGTTTATATTTTAGAAAGATTTTAGCAGACACTAAAGTTGGATTACCTGGACCTGAATCCCAGCTCTGTTTATCAACTACATGACCTCAGCAAGCAATTTAATACATCTGTTCCTCAGTTTCCTTACCTATAAAATAGGGATTATAATAGTATAATAGTACTTACCTCCTTGAGTTGTAAAAAGTAGATGCCTGATTGTGTACAATGCTGAATAAATGTTAACTATTATTACTTTTATTATTATACTTTGCTGGGTCTCTCACTTTTTTTTTTTTTTTTTTTTGAGACGGAGTCACACTCTGTTGCCTAGGCTGGAGTGCAGTGGCATGATCTCAGCTCACTGCAACCTCCGCCTCCTGGTTCAAGCAATTCTCCTGTCTCAGCCTCCTGAGTAGCTGGGACTACAGTCGCGTGCCACCATGCCCAGCTAATTTTTTGTATTTTTAGTGGAAATGGGATTTCACCATGTTAGCCAGGATGGTCTCAATCTCCTGACCTCATGATCAGCCCGCTTCGGCCTCCCAAAGTGCTGGAGTGAGCCACTGTGCCTGGCCAGCTCTCTCACTTATTCTATTAACCTTCAATTCAAGTTAGTCTATATACGTATATATAAATCTATATATATTCATCTATATATATAGATAAATCTCTCATCTTCCTTTAAATGGTCTGATTGGAACTGTAACTGAGACATCAAAAGTTCATTCTCTTTACCCTTGAACTAACTGTAAAGTTATCAAAATTAAAGAGATATTTTGATTCAAGTTAGTAAAATAAACCAGAAATTTCAGTAACCAGATCAACATCTATAATAATTTCATTTTGATAAATATTAAATTTTTTAGGTTTAACAAAATGCAGCAAATGTTATCAAGTGGTTTAAAGTCAGTTTATTGTAGTCAAATTTCTAATATTTAAAGTAAATAATACATCCCTACTGAAACATTTGTATAAAAATTTTCCTATTCCCTAACTTGAAATTTGTCTATCCAAATCCTTATTTTTTCCTCAATTATACATCATAATCATAACTGGCATTTATTGCACACTGTGTCCAAGGTTGCACAGTTATTTAGTAGCAGAATTACCAGACTATTAACCACTACATCCTACAGCTTCCACAAAGGGGAAAAGAACATTTCTTAACCTTTACTTCTTGACACAATCAAACACTAAAAGGAAAAGCAACTATCCTAAGAAATATCTTAAAATTATTTAAGAGCTTGAGCTCAATTATCTTATCCCACTAAGTCATGCATTTTGGAGTAAGCAGAAGGAAAATGCAAGCTTTGATGTTTGCTCATTACTATCTCATTAAGCAACAACTCCTTCAACCCCTGCCTTCTGGCCATGTTCTGACATTGTTTAATGAGGTGATATCAATACATTCAAAACACATTTAAAAATACTTGTTTATGTCTTAGATTTTTTGTTAAAATACTTGTTTATGTCTTAAAATTAGTTTTCTTCATGGATAGCTTTTGAATTTGACTGGAAAAACCTAGCCCCAGCCATTTAGAAGGGTTGAAAAAGAAAAATACATCTCAGCTGAGTCTATAGAAGCCAGAAACTTAGAACTCACAATTTCCTATCTTCCCAATAGCCACCCTTAGGGCACTGGGCAAATCTGTTCTAAAAGGCAAATATTGACTAAGATATGCCTGTAAGTAGAGAAAAATGTACTTTTTAATACACTGCTCCTAAGTGGTTTGAACATCCTTGTTCCAAGGAGTTATGTTGGTCCCTCAAACTCAACAACCTGTGGCCACAGTGGGGAGTTTAAATCAAATTTTTTTCAAAGGTTCCAAGGGGTGCCCAATTAACCTTCTCAATTCCTTAATCATAGGTGAATCTCTTCGAGAAATTAAAGATTCAGCCAAATGACAAGAATTCTACCCAACTTGAAATGAATTCTGTGTCTGATGCCTTGGTTTACAAAGACTATGGTCTACCCTACTGGCTTTAGCAATAAAGAAATTAAAGAACACCCAGCTTTCTTATCAATGCCAAACAGTCCCATAATTGCTGATAGAAGCGAAGGAGACTATCTTCTCATTTCAGTCCATTCCACAGAAAGAAGATAAATTTTGAAATATCCTTGCTACTAAACCAAGTATTGTGAAAAATTTTGTCAATAATTGATAGTGGTGATACATTTAGCCACCAAACTATCTGGCACATCAGTAATTGCCACTGATTGCAGAAGTGTATCCTCTGAGAATCTTGGAAAATATAGCCAAAAGTAAATGGGACTGAGAAGCACTGTCTTAGTCATCATTTCTTATGCCCTTGTGTTTGTTGCATAGGTCATTTAAAAATATATATGTTATTAACAAAGGGGAAAACGGCATGGAAACAGAGAGTTAAAAAACTGCAGGTCATCAAATTTTAGCAAAAGAAAAGAAAAGAAAGCAACTAATACATTGCAGCTCTCTGCCAAGAGCTCTCTACAGAGAGATCCAACATAATATCTCAACTGAACGTATAATTTGATATTGATAAGATCAGATGAAAGTAAACTTTTTATGTACTTTAACCTGATTTTAAGTAAATTTTGTTTTAAATAAATTAACTTTTGGCTAGCTTGAAAAATGTTGTATTTAGAGAGTTAGTGTAAAGATATCATTTCTTTTCTTGGGTCATTAAGTAGAGACATCTCTTTTCACGGCCCCTCCACATCCCACCTTCCCCACACTCACAGTTTATCTCATCTCAGTGGCAAAAATGTGTCAGAATATGACCTAGTTTCAATAGTATCTGTTTTAAATTTCATTATCTGTTTACTCACTTATTGATCTCTGACACAGCTGCAAATTAGCTCTTAGCAGAAAGGAAATGATTTGTTTCTAGTTTCCTCATCTATAAAATGAGGGTGGTGAGGTCTGTTCTTATCTCCAGGAAAGAATTAGATCGTTCAGTAAAGCTCACTGATCAAAGGCTCTTTGAGACTAATGTTGCAATACTATTAGAGTGAGAGACTAGAAGGGTTATCAAAGGAAATTTGTATATGGTACACATCATCATTATAATAGTAAAACTATTTTAAAGGCCCTCTTTGTGACTAGATCTTTTGAACATTATAAATGAAGAAGTCTGCACCATCAAAGGCAAGCCAAGGGTGTTGTGACCAGACAAGCTCTTCATGGATGAGGTACTCAGTGTGTCAAGGGAAAGATGCAACACAGCATTTTCCACTGACACCTGGCCACCCAGCTGAGAGTGTACCTTGCTTTGCTGGATAGCTACAGATCACAGGAAATACCCAGACACAGGCTTGTAAACTGCAGCCAGATGTGGCAGATTAGGCCAGAGTGAAGATCTGGAACAAGCTCCGCTCACTGGGGTGGGGTGGATCTAGAAAGGGGGAGAGTAGAGTTGCCAGATGAAATACAATTCATGCAATATTTGGAACATAAAGACACTAAACCATCTATTCTTTGTGTTTATCTGAAATTCAAATCTAACTGGGCATCCTGTATTATTATTTGCTAAATCAACTATCCCTTGACAGGGAGCTCAGGGAAGATTTTAATATTTGTAGATGTGGCTCCTAGGAAGATCCTATTCTAGTGAGCAGAACTAGATCAACACAATATTAGTCAATGGCCAATAAGAGATAAGCAGTCAGCAAAGTAAGTAGGGAGGCTGAGGGAGAGGAAGAGCAAGTTATTAGAAATGGCACAAGATTAAGGTCACATTAACCAAAGCAAACTGACAGTGAGGCCCAAAACAATAGGCTCAAGGGGTGGCCTCTGCCTCTGTACCATTCACAAAACCAAACCCTCCCATCAGAGACACCTCACTTCTATTTCCCTGGAGATGTATCAGATTGCCCAACAAGGAGGTAGAGTCTAAGAAATTCACCCCAAATATGCACCACCACCATGAATGCGACCTTCCCCCTAATTAATGGTTTAAAGACCACTCTATTTTATGGAGAGTGGATTTGTGGGGAGCAAGATGAAGTCAAGAAGACCCATGAGCAGAATAGTTCAGGAAGTTAGGTAAAAGAAAATAGTGGATGGGACGGGGTCAAGGTGTGTAGCGGTGGAGGCAGAGAGAGGTAAAAACTCTAAAGAAGCATTTTGGAGGAAGAACAGAGAGAACTCGGTAAGGGGCCTCCTCCAAGACATAAGGCAGAGGAAAGTGCCAAGAATCCCCCACAGGTTTCTGGCCTTCCATGAAGGATTCTGTGTTATGGGAGAAAGGCTGAGCCAATTTGATGATCTTTCCTGAAAGAAGAGACTGGGATCAGTTGGTAGAAGTGGATATAGCTGAGATGTCATGATACATGACTAAGACTAAGCGCTGTACTGATCCCTGGGTAGGGGGAAGATAAGCAACTGCAAAGAGAAGCAGAGAGGCCGAGGCAGGTGGATCTCCTGAGGTCAGGAGTTCGAGACCAGCCTGACCAACATCGTGAAACCCCATCTCCACTAAAAATACAAAAATTAGCTGAGCGTGGTGGCACATGCCTGTAATCCCAGCTACTCAGGAGACTGAGGCAGGAGAATCGCTTGAACCCGGGAGGCAGAGGTTGCAGTGTACCAAGATCATGCCATTGTACTCCAGCCTGGGCAACAAGAGTGAAACTCTGTCTCAAAAAAAAGAGAGAAACAGAGACAAGAGCTTTGTGGCTCCTATGAGTCACAAAGGGTAGCCTTTCTTTCTTTCTGGTCTTGGAACTCATCAAATGCATTCCTTTCTGGGCCCTCTGCCCTTCTGTTCGTTCCCCAGCCTGGAATGCTTTTCCTCCCAGCTTCTCACAAGACTGTCTCACAAGACTTGTGCCTCTCAGCTCTCAGCTTTCCACTCAAATGTTACCTACTCAAAGAGAACTTCCCTGACAACCTAATCTGAAATAGTCCTTAGTTTCTCATTATCACATTGCCCTCTTTTATTGTTTTCAGAATATTTACCATTTTCTGACATTGTCATGATGCTCACATGTGTATTGTCCTTCTCTGCCACCACACCCTCTAGAATGTGAGTCCAAGGGGACTTGCCTGTTTTTTTCATGCTGACAACTCAGCTTCTAGAACAGTACTAAGTACAATGATCACTCAGTAAACACCTGACGAAGGGCAAACAGACAGCTTCCCAGTGCCCGGTTCTAGTTCACAGGGAGCCAGCTTTCATTTCTTTCCTGCCCTCGGATGCTATAAAATAGCCATGTCCTTAAAATAACTTTTTAAAAAAATATCCTTTGAGTGGCTTCTTTTTCATACCAACAAAAGGGCTGAACCAGAACACACATAGGAGTCTAAGCGAGCAGAAGGGCTGGATGAAGGCCAGGGAATGTGTCAACTAGGTCAGCCTCTAATACCTCTAATAAGAAGAGCTATAGGTTTGTAAATGTTAGAACGGGTATGTCAAGAGAAGGAAAATCCATCATGTGAGATGCTAACTTACTACCTGTTGATGGACATTGGCCAATTCAAAGATTTTATTTCTTCATGCAATATTATGTGCTGCCTTCCTTCTTCCTTCTCTGTACAATCTCTGGGCTGGGCCAGAGATCCAGAGATGAATAACGGGTGGCCCCAGCCCTGAGGAAAGGCTGTCTGCAGATAAGGAAAGGGTGACAGTTAATAACAGCCTAGGTGGTATGTGCCATGTAACCGTTGAAGATCATGCTTGGGGCCCTGCAGGGTATTAAGAAAGTAATGTTGGCACTGGCCTCTGAGGCAACAGAAGAAGGGAGGTCATTCCAGGTAGAGGAAGCAACAAATGCAAGGCGTGGAGACACTGAGCCAGCATATCAAGTTCTGAGGCTCAATTCCACAGGGACAGAATTCAGGGTGTTCATGGGCTGATGGCAGGAAATGACACCAGGCCAGTAGCAAGGTCCCAGATTGTATGGACCTGTGTGCAGAAAACTCATTTTCTTTAGTAACATTAAAATCCAGAATAGTAAAATCTAACCCTGGAAAAATGCTTTCCTGGTTACCAAGACCTCACTGGTGACCAGAATATGGCACTGCTTCTTCCCAGATTTTACCTCCCCTTGGAACTCTCAATGCTTATGCTGTCATTCTTGTGCTGGCCTGAGGGTTCCCTTGTCCTGCGCACTGAGGAGCTGGGACTTTATCCGTTAGTGACCACACATATGCACACACCCTTTCTTGCAGGCTCTTTGGCATTATTTATGAAACTGCATTCAAATGAGTTTAGCAAATTTAAAAGCCCAATGTGATTAATAATTAAGTATATTGGAAGTTAACAGGCCTGTTGGTTTCGGTCCTGGTTTCCATGGACAGTTTCAGTCCTGGTTTCCATGGACAGATATACAGTGTCGCCAAGACCAGCACCATTGTTAGCCTCATCAATGACAGCTTGCCAGAGACAGGCAGGGGGCCAGGAATCCCCCAAAGCTGCCTGTTGATTTGGCTGATGGAGACCTTAGACTCACAAGGGGCTTCAGTTAACTTATTTAACAGAAAAGACATTCACTAGAACTGTTGGATTTTAATGAAAACAAATCTTTAGTCTGGAAGGGTACCCTGTTCTTTCAGAAACTCACACTACAGGTGCAAGCCGGGGTGAAACTTCTCTCCTGGCTCTAGCCATTTGCTGCATTCTATCAACTCCATATTCAGGTTTCAGATTGACCTTCCTACACCCTTTCATTTCCACTATCCTAGTAAGGACTTTCTGTATTTTATCTGAAATATCCTAATAGTTTCTTAACTGGTCATGTGGTCTTCCATCTCTCCCATCTTTGGTCATCCCACTCTTTGCGGCTGGCTTAACCGTCACATAGCTTTGAACATGTCATGCCTTGCCCCTAAATACTCCATGACTCCCCATTGCCTACAGAACGACAATCTTACCCAACTCTTTTGCTGTCTCCGTTTTTCCCATTGTAACACCCATTATATTGTCTTCATGCCCTGCCTAAACTAAGATACAGTATTCTTCTGTAACAACATGCAGCTTTGGAGTGCCCTTTTCCTCCCACTCTCCCAGGTTCAAATAGTACCCACCCTTCAATGCTCACTTCAAATGCCCTCACTGGCAGGAAACAATCTCTCATTCTTTGGGTGGGATGGATTCTGTCTCATCTATCATCACCTGTAGCATATAACCGTGTATCTCTCTTGCAGAGCTTAACAACCTTACATTTTTGTGCTCAAGTGGCATTTGCATACGTCAAGAACAAAAGTTTGGTGCCTTATCTTTGAATCCCACGTAGCCCCTAGTGTGGCGTCTTGCCCTCCCTTGGTAGTTATTTTGCTGAATTAATGAGTTACGTATTTTGTTCGACATAGAATTCCCACCCCAGGTGTAACTTCCATCAGGGGTCACTGCTGTGGCATTATGTTTAGCTGACCAGTGAACGTGCACATCAAAGGTTTGTTTTGTCTTTCTATTTTGTATGGGAAGTGGTGGTTGGTTGTTTGGGGTTTTGTTTGTTTTGGGGTCAAGGCAAACTGAAGAGATGCCAGTTTGTAAAATGTGGCCTGGAAATTAACTTGCCTCATTGCTCCGAAAGCACTCTTATTGGCACAAAAGCACAGCTTTGGAATTGCAGTCTGAGCTTCCTTTCCCCAGTCCCTAATTACTCATGGGTGCTTCTTTTGTGGGAAGGTCTTTTTCCTTTCTTGGACTTTTGCCCTGTTTAACAGCCCTGAACACCCTAGTACTGGAGACACATTTGTTTTCATCAGCTTTTACTCCAAAAGGATTTTACAGGATCAATTTGCTTAAGCAAACTTTTAATTTGGTTTTGTTTTTCTCTTCAGGGACTTTATTTGTAAAACTGTAATGCATGTGCACAAAATCAGATGACTAAGATGATTGAAGTGCTGGGGAGAAGAAAGCCAGCTCACCTCAGGGGACGTGGGGACAAACTCACTGCATACACCTCAGATGGATGCACTGGTTGTTTTCACGCTTGTGGTAGCAAATGTTAAATTATTAAAGTTCTCCTGTCAGGTAGGATGCTTTTAACTATGAGGAGGGAAATAACTGAATAAAAGCAGTCCAAATGATAGGTGTTTATTTCACAAAACAAGACATCCAGAGGTAGGCGATTCCAGCAGCTCATGGTGTCAGCAAAGGCTGGGCTCTTGTGATCTCTGTTCTGTTTACCCAGTTGGTTGGCAGGAGCTTCCCTTACGAGAACAAAATGGCTGGCATGGCTGCGAACTTCATGTCTTCACACAAATACATCCAAACAGAAGGAAATGGAAGGTGACAAATGCATTTCTCATCCTCCTACTCCCTTTCATTAGGGAGCAACATTTTTCCCAGAAACCCTCAGTGGCTGAAGTCTCAATATATTGAATGGGGTAGTGTGCTCATCCCTGAGCCAATCATAGTCAAAGGGAATTTCTGAAACTATGATTGGCATGGGCCAATCAAATCATTCCCTGGGGCTGGACACACTGGCAGGTTAAAAAAAAAAAAAAAGGACTTCTAAGAGTATGAAAAAGGAAACGGTTGTTGAGCAACACCTGCCAAATGCTTGCTACTGCTCTCCATCTAGTTCAATGCAAAGGTTCTTATAAACAGTAAATCAGCACTTTTGTGAGCGAATGAAGAATTTCCTATGTAAATGAATCCAAACCCAGTCATATAACAATAATAACCTACATTGGTATCATCATCATCATCATCATCATCAACAGGGATCATGATGAAAGGTTGAATGTAAAAGACCAGGATTGTCCACTTGATTTAAGCTGTAGCTTGTTTTATTGTCCTGGATATTTTTATACACAGTTACCGAAAACACTTATCTTATATTCACCTAAATTAAGCTGAAAGGCTATCACTATTCATTGTTTTCATGTTGACTGCTAAATTAAATTGGGGCTTATGTATAATTATTTGACGTGGAGGCTTGTCTTGACTTGTGGGAAAATTCCTCTCAATCTGTCCATCACCATCAGCTTTCATTCATTCAAACTGAGTCACCCAACCTTTATCACTTCCTGCTAGCCTGACTATAGCTGTCATTTATCTCTTATCACTGCTTCACAGTATGCCTCCTTGTGTCCTTCGTTTTTGTGTTGTTCTTTCTCGCCTCAAATTTATTTTATTTACTTTTGCATAGATTTACTCATCCCCCATGTCTTGGCGTTCACACGTTTACTGCAATGTTCTTTTTGAACACGTTGTAATCTAACATTGCCCACAGATATATAAATTCCTCCATGGGAAGCCTTCAAGGTTACAAATCACATGTAAGACTACAAATATCAGAGTGCTCTTTGAAGCTGTGCTCCATTTTGAGCCATTTAAGAGACTGCAGTGGGAATGAACAGCGCAATTGAGCAATTCAAGAAGGATGACTGAAATGCCAGGGAACAGAAAGACAGCTCAGCCTCAAAGAAAACTCAGAGGACCTCAGGGCAAACTAGCTGCCAATACTGTAAAGAGACAGGAGGAGCACAAATGCTGACGGAGGACGGTTGTGGAAAGCTGATTTAAGGAAGATAACGTTGCAAGAAGGATAACTACTGGCCAGGCGCAGTGGCTCACGCCTGTAATCCCAGCACTTTGGGAGGCTGAGGTGGGCTGATCATGTGAGGCCAAGAGTTCAAAACCAGCCTCGCCAACATGGAAAAATACCATCTCTACTAAAAATACAAAATTATCCAGGCATGGTGGCAGGCACCTGTAATCTCAGCTACTCAGGAGGCTGAGGCAGGAGAATTGCTTGAACCCGGGAGGTGGAGGTTGCAGTGAGCTGAGGTCATGCCACTGCACTCCAGCCTGGGCAACAGAGCAAGACTCTGTCTCACAAAAAGAAAAAAAGAAGAAAAAAGATAACTATGAGGAGAAACAATGGTAGATAATGTGATTATATGCTAATTCAGGCTTTCTTTGATACTCTGTAACTTTAAGTCACTTAATAGAATGCCAAGGCTTGTTTCTACTTCCCCATCTTTCTCCATAGCCTGGGATCCACTCCCTTCCTCCTTAGACACAACCGTGACACAGAAGAGGAATGTGGAACACCTAATAGTTTCTCACAGAAAAAGAACCATTCTGACTTCAAGCAAGATCTTTCTGCAGATTTAGTTCCCTTGAAATCTTCTGATAATACATAATGAAAAATGAAACAGGCAATATTTCATGGACATGCTTGCATATTATTTCACTTTACTTCTATAAACTCCCAAATCCCCAACCAATTTTATTGCCTGCACCCTCATTTTCTTCTTTTTAACAGCCCCACCACCACCATCTGTGCATTTTGACCTGACTCATCTCCCAGGTTCAAAAATAATAATAATAAATTCTAAGAAAAAATGATCCCCTGTGTAAGTGGATGACTCTGAGTTTGTCCTGGCTAATCCTTTAGCGCCTAGCTAACATGATACCACCGAGTCTCAAACCAGGTGCAGTAGCCTTGGCTCTATGGCAGCTCCACCCTAAGCCTGCCTTGTTTTTCTGTATATAAAATGAAGGGGGTTTAACTAGGTAATCGCACACACAGATCTCCTCTCTCACAAGCAGTATGGCCTATGATTAAGAGCAGAATTTCTGAAGTCCCTCCAGTTTTACACAAGAGATTCTAATGTGGCCTTTCTTGTAAACTAAGAAATCTTAGGCAATTACAATGGTAATTATAATACCATACCCAGTAATTATAATACCATACCCAGGCTTAGGTAAGAAGAAATCTTCATACCCCTGTGTCTTGAGTTTTCCATCTGTAAAATGGGCAAGATTAAATTACCTACCTGGTGAGATTGTGCTAAAGATTTAAAGAGTTAACATATGCAGAGTGCTTAGAATACTGCCTGGCAAATAAGTTCTACATAAGTAGCTGTAGCTGATTATGGATTCTTTTTTAAAAAACAGCTTTCTCGAGATATAATTCAAATGCCACACAATTCACTCACTTTAAGTGTATAACTCAATGGTTTCAGTATATTTACAGAGTTGGAAAACCATTAGCACAATCAATTTCTGAACGTTTCTATCACCTCAAAAAAATACCCTATACCCTTAAGCTATTACCTTCTGATCCTCCTACACTTTGTCCCCAGCCCGAGGCAATCACTAATCTGCTTTCCGTGTCTACAGATTTGCATACTCTGGAGATTTCGTATAAATGGAATGATACAATATATGGTCTCTTGTGGCTGGCGTCTTTCACTCAGCATCATGTTTTCAAGGTTCATATGTGCTGTAGTGTGAATCAGTACTTCATGCATTACATTGTATGAATATACCCATTTATCAGTTGATGGACATTTGAGTCGTTCCCACATTTTAGCTATTATGAGTAATCCTGCTATGAAGAGTCATGTACAAGTTTTGTGTGGACCTGGTTTTTCATTTTCTTTGGGTATAAACCTAGAAATAGAATTTCATAGGTAATTCTACGTTAAATCATTTGAGGAACCACTAGACTGTTTTCCAAACTGGCTGCATTATTTTTCATTTTCACCAGCAGCGTATGAGGGTTCCAATTTTCTACATCTTTACCAACATTTGTTTTCTGACTTTTTGACTCTAGCCATCTTAGTTGGTGTGAAGTAGTACCTCATTTTGGTTTTGATTTGCATTTCTCCAGTGACTAATGATGTTGAACATTTTTGCATGCGCTTATTGGCCATTTGTAAGCTTTGGATTCTTATAAACGATCTATTTCTGTTGCTTCAGGAGACTTTATACAGCCGGAGACACCCAGAGTAGATCCAGATCCTAGATTTCCATGAGAGTTTGAGGATCCAGTCCACTACATCTTGGTCCTTACAATATGAGGCTATTAGCCAAGTTCTTTTTATTTTATTTTAAGTTCCAGGGTACATGTGCAGGATGTGCAGGTTTGTTACATAGGTAAATGTGTGCCATGGTAGTTTGCTGCACCTATCAACCCATCACCTAAGTATTAAGCCCAGCATGTATTAGCTCTTTTTTCTGTGCTCTCCCTCTCTCTGCCCCCTACCATACAGGCCCCAGTGTGTGTTGTTCCCCTCCCTATGCCCGTGTGTTCTCATTGTTCAGCCCCCACTTATGAGTGAGAACATGCGACGTTTGGTTTTCTGTTCCTGCGTTAGTTTGCTGAGGATAATGATTAGCCAAATTCTTGATGTTACACCACTCCAAGCGAAACTGGAAGAGGAGGATATTCCATCTTGAATTTGATCAGGCCCTTGTTTAGCTTCCATTTCTATTCTGGCTTCTTTCATTTCTATGAAAACCTGAAAACCCTAAGACATCCCTTTTAGCCCAGGGTCTTCCAGAAGTTCCAATTATCATAACTTGAATTTCTTAAATTCTTCTGCTGTTTTCTATCTTTTTCCTATGTGTAGAACCTCTCACTGTAAAGTCTTCAAGGTTATGGAACATGTGCATCACTCATTATGCACACGGTAGTAATCTGTACCTACTGGCTGAGAATGTGATCCAAGTCTTACCACGTTCTAAGCAGCAGCTTCCTTAAAGTAGCTAAAGCCGTTTACACTGGGTTTGTGACTTTGAACAAATTAATTTACTTTTATTTCCTCATTGACCAAATGAGATTCATAACTAGTTTGTAGCGCTCTTGTGAGGAGCAAATAGGATGATGTATATAAAGTATTTGGCACGGTGCTAAAGAAATAACAAAACACAAAATAAATGTATGTATACCTGTCAACCAGTTTATGCCTACCTTAGGTTATCCTGTTTAAAGTCACCTGCAGGTTGACCCTCCAACCCCATGGGGCCAATGGCGCACAGCAGGACTCAAGATACGAGCTGCACAAGAATACGATTTGCTGAGAGGTTGAAAAACAAGAGCGAGGAACTCCAGACTCCTAGGGACCATGTAGGCAAGGCTGAATTTTCAGTGGAATTTCCATTTCATCATGCTCAGAGATAAAGAAGCCAAGGCAGAAGGCACTGAGCAATTCAGAGAAGCCCTCAGCCTCATGCCCTTTCTGATGGGCCTTAGCCATTCCTTCAGTGCTACGAGGACACTTCTCCTAAGCCTCAGAAGAAGAATCCAAACACAGCAAAGTTCTCCACATCTGAAGAGAAGAGCCATCTAAGACGACTGAATGAAACATTCTCCAGAGATGAGATCTGTTCTCAGCCATGGCTTTCCTTTCCTGTGGCTTTACAACAGATCCGCCTGATAAAGACTGGCTAGAAGGCCCGGGGCTTTAGCTGCCTGGTCACTTGCTGCCATCTATGGGTAGAAATTTAAAAGTGACCTAAGGGGAAATTAAAATTTCACACATCCATTCCTGCATTACATTTAAATGTCGCTCCACAGAAAGTAGCTTGTTGTTTATTCACACTGTTTTTCCTAATTTGCAGAAATATCAGAAGGAAGTTTCAGGATATCTAGAAACCCTACTATAAATATCAAATCTGACTGAGAACTGTGATTCAGATTGTGCTACTGGTTTGAAAAATAAATGGATTCTGATTTCGAGCTCAGTATAGACTTTAACTGGAAGCAAATATTGAAAAATAGAGATCGAATTAAGAGTTTTTTAGTAACAAAAGTTACTGTTTTAACTAAAAATAAGCTCATCAAAACCTAATAGAGCAGAAAAGGTCCATTTGTCACAGTTGCCATAGAACTAGGATCTTCACAATTATTTTAAATAGTATTTTCTCTCCACAGCTAGAAACTTCTGCATATAGAGACAGAAAAATGGGCTTTAATGAGAAAAGCTCAGTTGTGTCCTGAAATATTTATACCAGCTTTGCAAACAGGAATAAAACATTTACCAATGCTGCCTATAAACACTCTCTAGAAAGGGATACAAAATGTAATCTCTGATTCACCAACACACACACACAAAGTTGTTTGATTTATCTGGTGTGCCAATTTTACATAAATTTAGATAAAGTCTAGGGCAGGTTGAATAGAACAATGAAGAGAGAAAATGGCAACTTAACTTGGAAATATGGAAGTAGATGACCTGTGCACATAATACTTAAAGCATTCAGCATATTTCTGGTTGATATAACTTTATCTCTTAACTAGGCATGAGCTCTTAGAAAGTAGAAATTATATTTTATTTATCTTTGTATACCCCACAGCCATTCTATTGCACGAAATTTAGACAATAATTATTTGTAGAAATCTAGTTGGTCAAATTTATTTCGTACCTACTATGTGCCAGTTGCTGTTCTAGATGCTTGTTCTGGGCATTGTTGCAGGAGGAAGGAAGGA
>NW_012108919.1:1611150-1616266 GCF_000951045.1 Mandrillus leucophaeus | reverse complement strand
GGAGGGAGGGAAGGAGGAAGGAAGGGAGGAAAGAAGGAAGGAAGGGAAGGAAGGAAGGCTGGTTTGTTTCAGTGTGTGTTGAAATGATGAGTTCTAAATTTAGCCACAATATAAGACAGGAGAATAGACAAGCTCAAACAGTGTCTTTTGATTTGGCTAATAGTCTGTCTTCGTGCAAGCCTGCATTACCAAGAAAATGCAGTGCATAAAGGCCAAACTTAGTTGGCTAAATCCAAGCAGATCAGTTGATTACTTTCAGCTAAGGCAGGTAACAATGTCACCTTTGAGAAAAATAAAAATAGATTCTCATCTATGTTACTGACAGTTGTATTTCTAGAATGTAGAAAAGTTCTTGCCACATAATCCTCAACTAATATCTATTGAATGAATATTAATATTATACCCTCCCACTAGAGGCATTGTCTGGCATACTTGTAAAAATGAGGCTTTCAGAGAGATGGAACAACCCTCTCAAGGTTGTTTAACTAGAAACTAGTTGAATTCCAATTGGCATCCCAATGTTTGATTTCTGAGATTCCAAAGTTGGTCATTAGACCATATCATGTTATACTGCTCAGATCTTGATTCTGGTCTTATTGATGCAAATAAATGCAGAGAAACAAGTATAGTGAATCTATAGCCATGGCACCTGCCTTTGCCGCAGAGCCTCACTCTGTCCACCTTCTGTCTGATGGTATCTGAACGGTTCCATGATAATCACTGAATTATATAACCACCCAAATGAGATTGTTCTTCCATCTGTTAAGGGCCATCAGAGCCCCCGTGCAATGAATTTCAATTTAAGGAGCTTTATGTCCCATCTGGAGCAAGAGGATTCATTCCTATATAAGAAGAAAAGATCATTGTGATTTTAACCTGGTTTTAATGACAATGACTCAATTCAAATTTAAAATTTTAAATGATGTTTCAATATTGTGTGTTTCAGCACGCTGAGAGACAGTCATCTTGCCAACAATTATTTCCAAAGTCACATTTTCACAGCAGTAAATGCTCATTAAACCATATATACAAGAACTCTCATTGCAGTATTGTCTGTAACAGGAAAAAACTTGGAATGAGCCCAAGTGTCCATCAAAGAAGATGGGATAAAAAAATTGTGTTATGTTCATACCATACAGCTATTAAAAAGAATGAGGTAAATCTACATATGCCAATGTGACAAGATGTCAAAGACGTCACAATAAACGGAAAAAAAAAAAAAACAAGATGCAAAACGCCATGCGTGTTTTTAATACAGAGAATGACTGCAATAAATGTCAGTATGTGCATATCAAAAATTCTGGGAGAATATACAATAAACTACAAACTAATTACACTGGGAAATAACATTATGGGACAATTTCACTTTTTTTATGCATTCTTTTTTTTCTTTGAGACAGAGTCTTACTCTGTCACCCAGGCTGAAGTGCAGTGGTGCGTTCTTGGCTTACTGCAACCTCCGCCTCCTGGGTTCAAGCGAATCTCCTGGCTCAGCCTCCCGAGTAGCTGAGATTACAGGTGCCCATCACCACACCCAGCTAATTTTTGTATTTTAGTAGAGACAGGGTTTCACCATGTGGTCAGGCTGGTCTCGAACTCCTCACCTCAAATGATCCGCCTGCCTCAGCCTCCCAAAGTGCTGGGATTACAGGCATGAGCCATCGCGCCCAGCCTTACTTTAAACTATACATCTCTGCACCATGTAAAATGTTGACAATGATCTGTAATTTAAGAAATGCTTGATCTATTTTGTTTTAAATATAAATAAGTATAATAAATACATTTAAAATGAGAATTAATAATGAAACTGAAAGTTTAAAATGACACTTTATATGTAAACTGAATATGATCCTTTTGGAGAAGTATTGTATATCACAAGCCTTACAAATGTTTATATTCTTTAGCCCAGTAAGCTTTAATACAAAAAAACTTTACTCATAAAGATATTTGTTACATTACTAATATAATGTAAAAAGTTGGAAGCAAACCAAATGATTAATAGAAGAGTTAGACTGACATTCTTGATAAAATATTATACAGCCATTGAATATTGCATTAATATTGTGACTATGAAATAACATGAAATGCTTAAGTTATAATGTTAAGAATAAGTGGTAAAATATAAAATTAAATATTTAAATATGCTTGGTAAATATCTCAATGGTAAAGAAGACTATGAAATAACATAAAATGCCTCTGCTATAATGTTAAGGATAAATGGCAAAATATAAAATTATATATTCAAATATGCTTGGTAAATATCTTAATGGAAAAGAAAATAGAAAGAAATTTACCAGCACTGAGTAATATTGTTTAAATGGTATCACTCTTGGTTGTTTTTCTTCCTTACACATTTTTATACTTTCAAATTAACCACTTACTACATTTGCAACAGAAAATAATGCAATCATTGATGTTGATGAGATATTAAAAAGAACAACTTTTTTAATCACTGGCCAGACATATAAATGTATTCACATTTTTCTTTCACTTGACCCCTGGCTTCGTGTTGAGGAAAAGCATGTTCTAACCCACTGCCACCAGCTTTTCTGCTGCTCTGGAGCAACCAGTCATCTCTCACTCGGTTTCTGTGAAATTCAATTACTTCATTAGGCTGAATGAGAGACTGAATAATTTATGAAAAATAAGATTTCCACAAAAGAAGATAGATTCTTCTTATGACTAAGCTTAGCTTCGCAACAGAGCAAGAAGTGATCGTTGGGGAAATCAACAATTTCCACATCAAGAGAATTGAATACCAGCCACGAGGCAGACACCTCCTTGGTGAATATTCTTTCTGCCAGTTATTTAATTTCTCTATTTTTTCAGTGTCTTCACCTGTGAGAGTACTGTGTTGAACAAGAATCTTAATTTTAGTCTTAGAATTTTCCTAAAATGAAGGAAATGGAAAGTATAGTAAGGTATCTGCTGCGTGCCAGGAACATACTAGATAGGTATATTACCTTCAGTTGACATAAAAGAAATTAATATTCTAAGAGAGTCAGAAGTAGACCAAGGTAGTGACAAAGTTAAGATTTATTCCCAGGGCTGGGAGAGATGGCTTATGCCTGTAATCACTTTGGGAGGCTGAGGCGGGTGGATTTCTTAAGCCCAGGAGTTCAAGACCTCATCTCTACCAAAAAAAAAAAACAAAAAAACAAAAAAACAAAAACTTAGCTGAGCAAGGTGGCACACACCTGTAGTCCCAGCTACCTGGGAGGCTGAGGTGGGAGGATCACCTGAGCCCAAGGAAGTTGACACTGGTGAGCCACAAGCCATGATCACGCCACTGCACTCCAGCCTGGGCAACAGTGAGACCCTGCCTCAAAAAAAAAAAAAAAAAAAAAAAAAAAATTCAGTCCCATGCTATCTAACTCTTTCCACCAAACCATTCTTACTCTGTAAGGGTTTTTAGGTTAAGGACATTAAGCTTCAAAGGGCTGAATGATTTGCCCAAGATACACAGAAAGTTAGCATCAGAGTCAGGGCCAGAACACAGATCTCGTGAGGCCTGTTCTCTGTTTACTTTCTCTTCTTTCTGTTTTTTATAAAGTTCCTTGTAGTCAATTCATAGTTCATGATCATAAATCACCTGTATTGCCGCTCTTTTGTTTTGTTTTAACTTTTTCCCCTCATTTTCTATCCACACTGTGTGTTGCCTTCTGGGGGTGTTTCTTGATCTGATATTGCAGCTTATTAATCAATTCTTCAACTACTATATACACTTTCCACTATGTATCCCATCGCTCAGGTTGATTTTAACCATCATTTTTCATATAATCAGTATCTCCAGCATGTGGTCCTTTATAACTTCTTATCTCTGCATCATCACAAATATCCACTCACTTCTTTGAAGTTCTTTTTGTGCTTAGTTTAAATTCTTGGTCTATGTGATTATTTCTGGTTCCTATAGTAATACAACTGTATTATGCTGCAGTAACAAGCAATCCTGGAAATTTCAGTGGCTCACACAACAAATTTTTATTTCTCACTCACAGTCACACGACTTTCCTTACTCTCTAGCAACTGTGACCCAGACTGCTTCATATTACAGCTGCACTGTCTTAAAGTTCTTCACTGCAAGTCACAAAAACAAAATAAAAGCAAAAACAAAATAAAACACAGATAACTCACTTCTACACACATCCCATTAGCTAGAACTAGCCAAGTGGCCCCAACCCAACTGCAAGGGAGGCTGGAACATGGCAGATGAGCACAAAGGCATTTGGTGAGCACTCATTATCTGCTTGCTTCGCGTGCTGTCTCTCACTGTGCCATGGTCCCCAGATGTCCCTCAGCTCATTTGCTCCACAGCCCTACGTTGCCCAGAAATGTGGATCTTGTGGGAGGCCCTAGCATGTGGCACTCTTGTTAGATTTAAGGAAGGCAAGGACAAGGCCCAGGACAAGGCAGAAAGACCCCTGAATCATAATCTGAGTTTGTTTCACCACTGTCTCCGACACACACACACACACACGCACACACACACCCCTTGTTCACTTTCCCCGCTTCAGCACAATTCTGACCTTCAGACAAGGTTTTTGTTCTCCATCCCAGGCACTGCTCTTCACGATAAATTTCCCCCTGATTGTAATCACCTACTGCTCAGGGTGTGGAGGGGGAGCAAGAGAGGAAGGAATGCTCATTAGTGGACAGATCAGCCAGTTCCACTGTCTCCCTGATGTTATCCCTACCCCATGTCCACAGCACAGGACGGACACTGCTGTTCGTCCCACAGATGGCAGGCTGTGAGTTTCCCAAGGCAATAGAGCAGGGGGAAAAAGAGACTGTGGTTAATTTCTCCCAAACTGATGAGCACAAACTTCCTCTGCCTCTCTCCCATTTCTTCCCCCACCAGGTCCCATCCTCACTTTCCCTAGGGATATCTCTGCTGTCTACTTTCTCAGACTCGCATGTTTATTTAACACCTCTGCCACCTCTAGGGTTAGGCTGGGGCTGGAGGAGGAAACTGGACACTGTCTGAGGTCCCAATTTGTCAGGCACCACAGCCCAGAGCATTTCTGCAGCAGATTTTCCTTTTTTATTTTTATTTTATTTTATTTTATTTTATTTTATTTTATTTTATTTTATTTTATTTTATTGAGACAGGGTCTCT
>NW_012108919.1:1608584-1610450 GCF_000951045.1 Mandrillus leucophaeus | reverse complement strand
TTTTTTTTTTTTTTTTTCTATCTTGGAATAAGGGTCCACGGGACTGGCACTCAGAATGTTACTTGACTGTCTTACCTTCGTTCATGCAATGAGGAAAACACTTCTCCCAAAATATGCTGCAGGCCTCATGAGCATGGTCACCTCCAAGTGTATTTCGTTATTCCTGGAAGAAGCCTGAACTCAGCATTCCCTCTTCTCTCTAGGAGGTGTTCAGATCTGGACAGCGCTTAAGAGAAGGGGAAAGGCATTCAGGCTTGAAGCTCATGGGCTGGCTAGATTTTCGAATTTGCACCCTGCCTGGAAGTTGACTTTTATGTGTGTAATTAAAAACCAGGAAACAAACAAATGAGACATTGTTGTCAGTGTTTTTTATATTAGAGGAAAAGTATATATGATTTGCTTATGCTATATGCTGAAAATATCATAAAAATAAATATTTCAGCCCTAAAATGATAAACCTAAATCACAGTTTAAAAGAAATTCTTGCTTCTCCAACCACTTAATTGTATCAGAACATAACACCAGGAAAGTGGAAAGGTAAAATTACTTTTTTTCCCCTCCATCAAACATCCCCACTAGAACAGATGCTGTTGGCTTCCTAGTTCAAAACCAGTCTCTGCGTGTTTGTGTCTTACCTGCCTCAAATTATAAAGGATAAAAACCTCAGAAATTTGCCTTGCCAACCTACTTTACAGTCACAGTAGCTATATAACCCAGTTCTGGCTAAATATTTGCTCCTTGGGGGAACAGGGATTATAGGAAATACATTTTATCTCCCTTAAAAAGGACCTCTGATAAGAAGAAAAGATTTTGCCACCCCTCCACTTGTTTCCTACCTTCAATGTAGTCACAGTGTCCGGAGCTGTTGTATTATCTGGCAACCATGAAGCAGCACAGCTTAGCATGAAAAAGCAACACGCTTGGAACAGCAGAGCAGAACAATAGTAGGAAGTGTCCTTGAAGTGTCCTTGAAGCCATTTTTGAGCTGCTGCACCAAATTTGGAAATGTCCACCCCCAAACTTCTTGGTAAGTGAGATAATTCAATACTTCGCGGCATCAGCTGCTACTTATTGGTTATGTTACTTATAGCCAAAAGTATTCCTAACAATATGTGCCCTAAAGTGAGCTGTCATTTATCAAAAGGAGCAATACTGAACCCCTGTAAATTAATTTTAAAAAGAGATGGAGTCTCGCTCTGTGGCCCAGGCTGGAGTGCAGTGGTGTCGCGCAATCTCAGCTCACTGCAAGCTCCGCCTCCCTCCCCGGTTCCCGCCATTCTCCTGCCTCAGCCTCCTGAGTAGCTGGGACTACAGGCGCCCGCCACCACGCCCGGCTAATTTTTTTTTTTTTTTTTTTTGGTATTTTCAGTAGAGACGGGGTTACCGTGTTAGCCATGATGGTCTCGATCTCCTGACCTCATGATCCGCCAGCCTCGGCCTCCCACAGTGCCGTCTCAAAAAAAAAAAAAAAAAAAAAAAGGTCAACAGTGAGGAAACGTACTTGAATTCTTTTGACTTGAAAATATAGAGGCCAGGCACGGTGGCTCACACCTATAATCCCAGCACTTTGGGAGGCTGAGGTGGGCAGATCACCTTAAGTCAAGAGACCAACCTGGCCAATATGGCAAAACTCCATCTCTACTAAAAGTACAAAAATTAGCCGGACATGGTGGCACGAACCTGTAGTCTTAGCTACCAAGGAGGCTGAGGCACAAGAATTGCTTGAACCTGGGAGGTGGAGGTTGCAGTGAGCAGTGATCGCATCATTGCTTGAACCTGGGAGGTGGAGATTGCTGTGAGCAGAGATTGCGTCATTGCGCCATTGTGCCATTGCACTCCAGCCTGGGTGACAAGAGTGAGACTCTG
>NW_012108919.1:1605698-1607654 GCF_000951045.1 Mandrillus leucophaeus | reverse complement strand
GCAGCATCTCATTCTTGGGTCCAACATCTGCTTAGGGCATGAAGTTGTTAATTAAAAAATAATTGGAATCTATAGTGACAGCAGAAAGGATTTTTTATCTCAAACCTTTTAAGACAGCAAGAGGATTTACCAAGAATAACTGGAGTCACACTATGGAATGAGAAGTGTACTCAATTTACTGTGTAGTTAATTGAATTATTATTACATACCACAGTTATAAATAACATAGAGCAGTATCTGATCTTAACTACAGATCCCTTTAGCAATTGGCAAAATGCTTAGACAGGCATTTCTTTGCTCATCCTCATCAGTTTTCATTTTCACAATGGTTTCCACACTACTTCTAATGGAAAAGTCCTAGATCATGGCCTTTATTACAAGTGGCAAAAAATTATAAGACTCGTGGTAATATCGCTTAAAATTCAGATAGAATTAAAATATTTTCCCCCTGCTGAAAAATGCAATGTATATTGGTTGTAGAAAATGGGAGAAGGAAAACAAAAATAAAAACCCCACTATAACAAAGAAAATTAAAGTAACCTATAATCCCGCTGCCCAGACAAGACCTCTATCAACATTGTGTTGTATTTCTTCTAAGGTGTACTAGTGCATGTGTGTGTGTGTGTGTGCCTGTGTTTATGTGTATTATGTAAAATCGGGATTAACTGTAAACCACTAACCATTTTTCCTACTATATTGTGAACATAGTCCCATGAAATTAACTTTTCCTTAAAAACATGATTTTTAATGACCACAGAGTTTTTTTGTTTTTTGTTTTGTTTTGTTTTGTGACGGAGTCTTGCTCTCTCTCACCCAGGCTGGAGGGCAGTGGCGTCATCTTGGCTCACTGCAAGCTCCCCTCCCGGGTTCACGCCGTTTTCCTGCCTCAGCCTCCTGAGTAGCTGAAACTACAGGCGCTTGCCACCACCCCCGGCTAATTTTTTTGTGTTTTTAGTAATAATGGGGTTTCACTGTGTTAGCCAGGATGGTCTTAATCTCCTGACCTCATGATCCGCCTGTCCCGGCCTCCCAAAGTGCTGGGATTACAGGCGTGAGCCACCGCTCCCGGCCAACCACAAAGTATTTTACTGTAAATTGAATTACATTTTGTTAAACCATTTCCCTATCATTGAGATTTGATCCATTTGGAATTCTGAGGCATTCTAAATAGAACTCCAATTGAATGTCCTTAGATTAAAAGAATTACAATAATGACTAGAGTGAGATGGTAAAGCGGAGCAAGAAACCACGGCGGATCAGCCTGCTTTCCGTCATACGGCGCAGCAAGAGTGCAGGAGTGCCCCATCGGCCAACAGATTCACTGGAAGAAGGTCAGCCTTGAGTCATTTTCTTATCGCAATCCACCAGGCGAAAGAACCCGAGAAGCAAAAAGCCTGGTTGTAGAGGTGATGGCAGGCACTGAGGAAGAGTGCAAATGGGCAAGCTGATCCCACTCCCCAGTATCAGAGAATTGTTCCCTGGAGGGGCATTCCTGACTCTAAAAAACAAAACAAAACAAAACAAAAAACATACATGTAGCTCAAGAGAGCCAGCATTCAGATCCTGCCACCCACCTGACCTCAAAGGCCAGTCCATGGCAGCAAGAAAAGCAGAGACAAAAAGCAAAAAGGGGATCATTGAGTAAAAGACGTTTATCCTTTCCAATCCTTCACTGCAAAGGAGCTGAGCCCAGAAATGGGAGAGAGAGAGAGAAGGTGTTCCAAAGAAAGGCCCTGCCTTTGGACTCCAAGGTGAGAGAGACTGGAAGAGCTGTAGAGTAGACCAGGGCCCTTCCCTACCCAGGTCACCTGTGATATCATTAAGTTCTTCAGTGCTTAAGCCACTGCTAGTAGTTTGTTAGTTGCAGCCAAGAACAACCCTAACTGATTCCTACTCCAAGGTGTGGAACCTGCCCAGAAATTATGAGGTCTGCTCGTGAGTCCTGTAGGGAATCCA
>NW_012108919.1:1600096-1601758 GCF_000951045.1 Mandrillus leucophaeus | reverse complement strand
CAAAAAATAAAAATCCCAGTGCTTTGTTCTGGTTTTCCCCCTTTGGTGATGGTAAGAAGCTTAATAACAACCTGAGGCAAACACATCCAAGGAGTAGAATCATCCAAGTTTGTAGGTATCTTTATCCCTGAGTCTCCTAAGGCATCTACAGGCTTGGGTTCCCATATTTCTGAGGACAACAGGCTTCTTTTGTAGTTAGTGCAATGGCCTGGGATCCAAGCAGAGGCACCTAAAGCCCCACATAGCCCACTTACTCTGCTCACTTGCCATCTTTTGACCCTCTCTTCCCTGCTCCCCCTTTCTCAGTTATATCAGCTAGGAACTATAAGTCAGTCTGAAAGTAGGTGGCAGCCACTGCATAGAGGGGAGAGGTCACTGTGGAGGTGGAAGGAAAATCCACCTTTAGCTGCTGGCCTCTCACCCCAGAGACCACATGAATGCTGCTAAACCATATCCTTTACCTGAGTCCACTTTCCACAGGAAACTTCAGAAATGCTATTGGAGCCTAATGACAGAGGAACTTGACCCACCATGTACATGCAGAGATGTGTAGGGAGGGTGCTGAGGGCTATGTAAGTCAATACAGTAGCCTTTTGTTAGAAGAAATTTTAAATTTTTCCTTCCCTCATTAACACCTACTAATTGCTACAACACAACCCCTGCTGTGATTTAGTGAGTTAAATAAAGTGAGCACTCAAAGATATTTGAAGTATTTTCCAGAGCTTATAATGGTAAAAAAGAGTCCTCCTTATCTAGACTTTCATCAATGAATAGACTCCTCATCATAAAAGCAACCAGTTTTCATGGGAAGAACTGTTTTCCCCCAAAAAACACTGACTTTAAATATGATAATCTTCAAATTTATGGCCGTGTCATATGCACCAAAAAGCAGAAATTTTGCCATATTTTCATACCTCTCATCTGTCTAAATATGCGACTGTATGACTAATTGATTTAATATCTGTTTCTGAAAGGTAGATATTGTTCTTTGTTATGCATTAAATTGTGTTCTCCAAAACTTACGTTGAAGTCCTAACCCCCAGTACCTCAGAATGTGATCTGATTTGGAAATAGGGTCATTCTAGATATAATTAGCTAAGTTAAGATGAAGTTATACTGCAGTGGAATGAGCCTTTAATCCAATATGACTAGTGTCCTTAGAAGAGGTGAAAGAGACACAGAGAGGAGAATGTCATGTGAAAACACAGACACACAGGGAGAAGAGGGCTACATAAAGATGAAGGCAAAGATTGGATTTATGCTGCCACAATTAAATGACCACCTGAGGCTACCAGAAGCTGGAAAGGGTAAAGAAGGATCCTCCCCACGAGCACGTCCAGGAACACAGTCCTGCTGACACCTTGATGTTGGACTTCTGGCCTCCAGAATTATGAGAGAATAAATGTCTGTTATTTATTGATTGATTGATTTTGAGAGTGAGTCTTACTCTGTCGTCCAGGCTGGAATGTGATGGCACAATCTTGGCTCACTGCAACATCCACCTTCTGGGTTCAAGTGATTCTCTTGCCTCAGCCTCTGGAGTAACTGAGATTACAGGCACCTGCCACCATGCCCTGCTAATTTTTGTATTTTAGTAGAGACAGGGTTTCACCATGTTGGTCAGGCTGGTCTCGAACTCCTGACCTCAGGTGATCCACCCAC
>NW_012108919.1:1596039-1598776 GCF_000951045.1 Mandrillus leucophaeus | reverse complement strand
TTTTAGTAATAATGGGGTTTCACTGTGTTAGCCAGGATGGTCTTAATCTCCTGACCTCATGATCCGCCTGTCCCGGCCTCCCAAAGTGCTGGGATTACAGGCGTGAGCCACCGCTCCCGGCCAACCACAAAGTATTTTACTGTAAATTGAATTACATTTTGTTAAACCATTTCCCTATCATTGAGATTTGATCCATTTGGAATTCTGAGGCATTCTAAATAGAACTCCAATTGAATGTCCTTAGATTAAAAGAATTACAATAATGACTAGAGTGAGATGGTAAAGCGGAGCAAGAAACCACGGCGGATCAGCCTGCTTTCCGTCATACGGCGCAGCAAGAGTGCAGGAGTGCCCCATCGGCCAACAGATTCACTGGAAGAAGGTCAGCCTTGAGTCATTTTCTTATCGCAATCCACCAGGCGAAAGAACCCGAGAAGCAAAAAGCCTGGTTGTAGAGGTGATGGCAGGCACTGAGGAAGAGTGCAAATGGGCAAGCTGATCCCACTCCCCAGTATCAGAGAATTGTTCCCTGGAGGGGCATTCCTGACTCTAAAAAACAAAACAAAACAAAACAAAAAACATACATGTAGCTCAAGAGAGCCAGCATTCAGATCCTGCCACCCACCTGACCTCAAAGGCCAGTCCATGGCAGCAAGAAAAGCAGAGACAAAAAGCAAAAAGGGGATCATTGAGTAAAAGACGTTTATCCTTTCCAATCCTTCACTGCAAAGGAGCTGAGCCCAGAAATGGGAGAGAGAGAGAGAAGGTGTTCCAAAGAAAGGCCCTGCCTTTGGACTCCAAGGTGAGAGAGACTGGAAGAGCTGTAGAGTAGACCAGGGCCCTTCCCTACCCAGGTCACCTGTGATATCATTAAGTTCTTCAGTGCTTAAGCCACTGCTAGTAGTTTGTTAGTTGCAGCCAAGAACAACCCTAACTGATTCCTACTCCAAGGTGTGGAACCTGCCCAGAAATTATGAGGTCTGCTCGTGAGTCCTGTAGGGAATCCATCTGCCAATAAGAAAGGGAGGGTCAACATAGTACAGTCTGGAGACAAGGACTCAGAGAAAGATAAAACTATTTCATGTTCACACTCCAGCACATTTGGACCGTTCAATAAACACATGTATAAACACATGTTGAAATCCTACTTCTGCTATTTGCCAGCAGTGTGTCTTTGGGCAGGTTCCTTAATTCTCTGGACCTCAGTTTCCTCATCACTGAAATGGAGATAACAATATTTATTTCACAGCGTCATTCTAAAGATTAAACAGGATGATGTCTGTCCGGTGCTTAACATGTTGGCTAGCACACAGTGAGTGCTCAGTAAATGGAAAGTAATAATAGTACTGGCAAGTAGTGAAGGAGCCTGGGAGCATGTCATGTGAAGAGATATTGAGAATCCACATAATTGATGTGTTCAAATGTTGGAAAATTTCTTCTATGAAAGAGACTGCAGACATTCTGGTATTGCTACAGAGGGAAAAATGGGCAAAGGGGGAGGAAAATTCAGGAAAAAAAAACTTAACTCAGTAAAAATAAAAGATAAAAAATTTGAAAAGGAAGAAGTTCTAGTATTCTATACCACCTGATATCATTTGGCTGTGTCCCCACCCGAATCTCATCTTGAATTGTAGTTCCCACAATCCCCATGTGTTGTGGGAGGGACCAGGTGGAGATAATTGAATCACGGGGGCGGTTTCCCCTATCCTTTTCTCATGACAGGGAGTTAATTCTCACAAGATCTGATGATTTTATAAGGGGCTTTCCACCTTTTGCTCAGCGCTTCTTGCTGCTGCCATGTGAAGAAGGACATGTTTGCTTCCCCTTCCACCGTGATTGTAAGTTTCCTGAGGCCTCCCCAGCCATGCTGAACTGCGAGTCAATTAAACTGCTTTCCTTTATAAATTACCCAGTCTTGGCTATGTTCTTATTAGCAGCATGAGAACAGACTAATACAACCATAGGATGACTATAGTCAATAATAATATATTATATAGTTTCAAATAGCAAGAAGGATATTGAATGTTCCCATCACAAAGAAATAATAAATGTGTGAGATGATGGATATACTAATTACCCTGATCTGATCACTATATATTATATGTATCACAGCATCATTATGTGCCCCAAGAATATGTACAATTATTATGTGTCAATTATAAATTTAAAAATTAATTTTTTAAAAATTCAAAAAATAAAAATCCCAGTGCTTTGTTCTGGTTTTCCCCCTTTGGTGATGGTAAGAAGCTTAATAACAACCTGAGGCAAACACATCCAAGGAGTAGAATCATCCAAGTTTGTAGGTATCTTTATCCCTGAGTCTCCTAAGGCATCTACAGGCTTGGGTTCCCATATTTCTGAGGACAACAGGCTTCTTTTGTAGTGAGTGCAAAGGCCTGGGATCCAAGCAGAGGCACCTAAAGCCCCACAAAGCCCACTTACTCTGCTCACTTGCCATCTTTTGACCCTCTCTTCCCTGCTCCCCCTTTCTCAGTTATATCAGCTAGGAACTATAAGTCCGTCTGAAAGTAGGTGGCAGCCACTGCATAGAGGGGAGAGGTCACTGTGGAGGTGGAAGGAAAATCCACCTTTAGCTGCTGGCCTCTCACCCCAGAGACCACATGAATGCTGTTAAACCATATCCTTTACCTGAGTCCACTTTCCACAGGAAACTTCAGAAATGCTATTGGAGCCTAATGACAGAGGAACTTGACCCACCATGTACATGCAGAGATGT
>NW_012108919.1:1586647-1595009 GCF_000951045.1 Mandrillus leucophaeus | reverse complement strand
CCCTGCTAATTTTTGTATTTTAGTAGAGACAGGGTTTCACCATGTTGGTCAGGCTGGTCTCGAACTCCTGACCTCAGGTGATCCACCCACCTCAGTCTCCCAAAGTGTTGGGACTACAGGCGTGAGCCCCTGCTCCCAGCCAAATTTCTGTTATTTAAACCACTCAGTTTATGGTACTTTGTTATGGCAGGAAACGAATACTCTCTTCTCCGTGTATAATATACCTTTTTTTGGAACAGGGTCTCATTCTGTCACCTAGGCTGGAGTGCAGTGACACAATCACGGCTCACCGCAGCCTTTGTTTCCTGAGGTGATCCTCCCAAGTAGCTGAAACCACAGACATGCGCTACCATGCCCAGCTAAATTTTTTCAAATTTTTTATAGAGACAGGGTTTCACCATGTTGCCCAGGCTGGTCTTGAATTCCTGGGCTCAAGTGACCCTCCCATCTCAGCCTCCCCAAATGCTGGGATTACAGGTATGAACCACCACGCCTGGCCCCACACATAGTATACTGGAGCTATACTTTATCATAGCAGAACCATACTGTTGGGGTCTTTAAGGTTATCCAATAATGAGCATCCCATTTCCCCACTTAAGTTCTAATACAAATTAAAAATAAATCAGACGAATATGCTAATCACTCCCAAACACACATCTCCAACCAGATCATTTATCTTAACTCCATATCAAAAATATTCTCAGTTTCCTGTTGGACAACTCCATCTCTCATACACAGTCAATATTAAACCTCTGTTACAGCAATCACTCCAGCAAGACTCCTTTCTTCTAAACTTACCACCACTGTCTTAGTTCAAACTCCTACAGTTTCTTTTAACTTAATTAAACTGAAATTACCATCTGATTACTCTGCTTCCAAGTCTCTTCCCATCCTTTATTTCACCCAATTTATCTTCTTAAAAATTAAATCTGACAAAAAACCCAAAGTAACAAGAAATATATCTAACAAAATGTGTATGAGACATTTAAGTAAACAACAATACAACTTTATTGAACCACTTGACAGAAAACCTCAATGAATGAAGAGATGTACCAAGTTCATGGATGGATTAATACAGTATTCTGCAGATTAGTTTCTAAATACATACCATTTCAATAAAAACTCTGTGACATTTTTGGTGAGACCTGACAATCTAATTTCCAAGTACACGAGGAAGACAAAAGGGACAAAAATAGCCAAGATAATTGTGAAGAAAAACAAAAGATTAGCCATACCAAGCATGAAAACTAGTTCTATATCTTTGGTACTCATGCAGATTATAATTATAAATACATTACAAATATAAATTTAATTATAAATATAATTGTAAATTTTATATAAATTATACATTTTATAAATTGTAAAATATAATTTATAAAATATAAGTGTATAAAATATATGTGTGTACACATGTATATGGCCATGGATGCATAGCCATACGTGTACGTATTAAAAATAGAAACAAAAATAGGATAAGAATGATAAATTCCAAATTCAGGACAGCAGCTACCTTTAGAAAAGGAGATTAGTAAATATGATCAGAGAGAGGTAATAGTGGCCTTCAGCAGTATTTGTAAGGTTATTTCTGAAACTGCTTGATAGGTATATTACATAATTCTTTAACCTTTTTATGTATAAAAACTTTATTTCTGAAGCTGCTTGACAAGTATATAATTCGTTAACCTTTCTATGCCTAAAACTTTTATTATGAAAAAAAGTACCCTACTTTCCTTGCTTAAATTTCTGTTGGTTCACATTGCATATAAAGTCAGGCTCAACGGCTTGACACAACTGCTGATTCGTTGTCTTTTTAGCCTCATCGCTCATCCCACTCAAACTCCTTCCCCTACCTCACCACCTCCCATCACACTAGATTCTATGCTCTAGCTATTCTGAGCCACTCATTATGCCTCAAAATCAGTGCCCTTCATTCCACTATATATCTTAATGATCTGAAAGGTCCTCTCACTGCTTCTCGTGGCAAACCTACCCTCCTCCAAAATCTAGATCTAACATCTAGCCCCTTGTGAAGTTCCTTTCATACCCTGGTGCACAATTCATGGCTTCCTCCTTGTATTCCCATAGCACAGTCTTAATTGATTGACACATTTACAAGTCATATGGGAATTACCTATTTGCATGTCCATCCCCACAAAGAGATCAATAATTCATTCCTAGACAGAGGCCTGTAAATTGTGGCCCATGAACCAAATTCAGCCCACCATCTGATTTTGTACAGTTCATAAGCTAAAAATGATGTTTACATTTTTAAATCGTTTTTAAAAATAAATAATGTTGTTTGACACATGAAAATTATATGAAATTTAAATTTCAGCATCCTTAAATAATATTTTATTGGGACACAGTTATTCTTATTCATTCATGTATGGTCTTTGGCTGCCTCTGCATTACAATGGCAGAATTGAGCAGCTTCAACATTGACCGTATGGCCCACGGAGCCTAAAATAGTTTCTCTCTGGCCCTTTAGAGAAAATGTGTGCCAACCGCTCTCCTAGAAGGTGAAGACCATCTTATTGGTCTTTGTTACCAGGATCAGGTTCAGTGCCTGATATAGGACTCAGGAAATGTTTGATGAGTGAATACATGAATTAATAAATTCATTACTCGTTTAATGAAAAAAACACCCTGTGCTTTCAGGACACCTCAATTCTCAGGACTATGTGATTCAGAGTGCATCAGCTCTGGTAATTTTAGAGTTCTCAACAGGTTTTGACTTCAATAAGTATACTCTGGCTAAAGTCGTATTTGGCACAGTCTGTCAATCCAAAATTGAATTCATAATTTTAATGACTGCAGGGCTACACAAATTCCTGGCAAGATGCTCATAGGACACGCTATTATTAGCTAATGCCTCATCTCATAATAGCTGACAGCAGCCCTCTAAGAACCAAATCATCACCTGGAGCAAAGCAGGAAAGGGAAGATGCTGGAGGAGCTATTATAGAACCTTCCATCACTCCCTACATGAATCTTCCTGGGCTATCCAAACAAACACTGAGCCAGAATCCACCTAGACATATGGTAAGAATTTTAATTTTTTCAAACTTATTGATTACTACTTTCTTCCCATACTTTTTAGGAATGCCTTCAGGGAGGGGAAGAAAGGTAGGTTTTGGATCAATGAAACCAGTTCCTACGTACCCTGAGATATTCTGCCATCTACAATGCCAGTACTAGTCAGGCATAACTCTTCTTCTCTTGAAGGTGTTGTCAAATAACGTGAGATTTCAAAAACCATAACCTAAAGACCAACAGAAAGGTACATGTGTAGTGGTAAGCATTCAGATTTTCTTTCGGTGAATAGGCCTATTTGATCAACCAAACCAGCAACTTGTTGGAAAGGAATCTCTAAAGGTAAAATAGGATTGCATATATTTTTGGCAATGTAATGACTCCAAAAAGGAACTAAAGAGACAGAAAACGGGTAATAAAATGGGTCTCAGGGTTGAAACTTCATCTGATACTCTTTGTTCTGTCATTTTTCAGCTACTGAGGATTATACAAATGTCACCCCTCAGACTGGTAATATTATCACATCTTTCTTTTTAAATGGTGCTGCTCCTCAGAGAATAAATTCTTCAATCTTACTTAGTGTGATACTGCCGAAGCAGAGATCAGAATTTGTAATATATGCAGATAAGTAGCCACCGTGTCCTGTAATTTGAGGGTCATAGAAAGGCTCTCTGGACACAGATTCTAAGACAGAGTGGCATGGAGTCAATTTATCTGCCATTTTTAGTAATTAATGCCATACCAGGAGATCCACCTGGTAGAAATGAAGAAGGCAGGAAATGGGTGAAGGAGAAGCTGTTTTGCTCACAACAGAGGCCTCAACCCATTCTTCAGGGAGCTCCGGAGCTGGCACAGACCTTCAGCTTGTCCACATGGAGGTAAGAGAGTGTTATGAAATTTTGTCCCCTCACGAAATTCATATGTTGAAGTACAGACTTCCAGTACCTCAGAATGTGATTATTTGGAGATGGGGCCTTTAAAGGTGCAGTTAAATTAAAATAAGGCTGTATATGCTTAACCGTTATGGGGGGGGGCCTCATCCAATATGACTGGTGTCCTTACACGAAGCGGAAGCGACACAGGGCTGTGCTGCCGGTACCAATTTACTGTATTAGTCCATTTTCATGCTGCTGATAAAGACATACCTTAGACTGGGTAATTTATAAAGAAAAAGAGCTTTAATAAACTCACAGTTTCGGCCGGGCATGGTAGCTCACGCCTGTAATCCCAACACTTTGGGAGGCTGAGGCAGGCGGATCACCTGAGGTCAGGAGTTCGAGGCCACCCTGGCCAACATGGTGAAACCCCGTCTCTACTGAAAACACAAAAATTAGCTGTGGTGGCTCACGCCTGTGATCCCAGCTACTCGGAAGGCTGAGGCAGGAGAATCGCTTGAACCAGGGAGGTGGAGGTTGCAGTGAGCTGAGATCGCGCCACTGCCCTCCAGCCTGGGAGACAGAGCGAGACTCCATCTAAATATATATGTATGTATGTATATAAACTCACAGTTTCATGTGACTGGGGAGGCCTCACAATCATGGCGGAAGGTGAAAGGCACGTCTTACCTGGCAGCAGACAAGAGAGAATGAGAATCAAGCAAAAGGGGAACCCCTTATGAAAGCAGATATCGTGAGACTTATTAACTACCACGAGAAAATTACGGGGGAACCGCCCCCGTGATTCAATTATCTCCCACCGGGTTTCTCCCACAACACATGGGAATTGTGGGAGCTACAATTCAAAATGAGATTTTGGTCCAGACACAGCCAAACATACCAACAGTCCACACTGAGTAAAGCCCACAGAAGGACGCAGCAAGAAGACACCATCTACAAGCCAGGGAGAGAGGCCTCAGCAGAAACCAACTCGGCCCACACTTTGATCCTGCACTTCTAACCTCCACAACTGTGAGAGAATGAATTTCTGTTGTTTAAACCTCCCAGTCTGTAGTATTTTGTTATGGCAGTGGTTGCAGACAAGACAGAGGACCAGGTTTCTGTCTATCAAAACAGGTCCTCCCCTCCTGCCTGAAATTCCATCACAAATGCCTTTATATCACCAGCAACTTACTTCCTTCATGTACCAAAAACAACAACAAAGTATTAAGCATTTTCTGAATGTCAGGCACAATGCTATTCACTAACAGTCAATGATGAACATGCCTTCTTGAAGGATATAGACAAAAAAGTAATTACAATATCATTTATAAATGTCATGATGTGAGGATGAATAGTGTCTTTTGGAAGCGCAGATGAGGGGCACTTAATTCAACTTGGGTTATCAGGGAGGGCTTCCTAGGTGAGCAGGAGATGTTCAACCTGAGTGAGGGAAGGAATCATCCAGCATGTGCAAAGGTCAGGAGGCAAGAGTTGATATTGTATTAAGTAGCAGAAGGCTAGAATGTAGAGTGAGAAAGGACAAAATGATAAGAGAAAAGGTTGAGAGGCCGGGCACGGTGGCTCAAGCCTGTAATCCCAGCACTTTGGGAGGCTGAGGCGGGCAGATCTCCTGAGCTCAGGAGTTTGAGACCACCCTGGGCAACATGGTGAAACTCCATCTCTACTAAAATACAAAAAATTAGCCAGGTATGGTGGCATGTGCCTATAGTCCCAGCTACTTGGGAGGCTGAGGCACAAGAAACGCTTGAGCCCCGGAGGCAGAGGTTGCAGTGAACGGCGATTGCACCACTGCACTCCAGCTTGGGCTGCAGAGTGAGACTCTGTCTCAAAAATAGAAAGAAAAAAAGAAGAAGAAGAAGAAGAAGAAGCTGAGAGAATAAAGAGTGACTGGGCCACCAAGAAGTTTTGACTTTACATTAAGAGCTGTGTGTAGCTCTTGAGTCTTAAGCAAAGAGATGAAATAAAATTTGTTTTACAAAGCACTGTCTGACTCCAGAATGGATGAAATGAAAGATGGATTGCAGACTGAGAATGGATTAGAGAGGATGAGTGAGGAAGTAACAGGGCAGTTGCAGTAGATCAGTTGAAGAAGCATGGCCACCTCTCTGAAGAACATGTCCATGAGGATATATTTCCATATCCCTTGCAATTTGAGTCATAACTAAGAGGTAGAAATTAACAGGACTTAGTGGTTGGATGGCCATTCGTGATAAAACAAAGAGTTATCTGAAAAACTGGATGGATGGGGGTGCCATTCCCAGAGAAAAGGGCAATTCAAAGGGTCATCATTACCACGTTAGCTGTCATCACCATGTTTAAACCTTGCCTGTCTTTATATGTGTTTGCAAATCTGTCATCCCACTGAGCTACAGGCACCTTGAGGACAGGGAAATCATTTCCATTTCTGTTAACTGGGCACAGCATCTCCTACTGCTTGATATGTGCTACTAGAAGAAACACAGACGGTGAGGTCAAGCAGACCTGAGTTCAAATTCCAATAACATAAGCCACTAACCAAGTGACTTTGGGGCAAGTGATTTTCTTTCCTTTCTTTTTTAATTTTATTATTATTATTATTATTTTTGTTAAAGATTGGGTCTCACCCTATCTCTAGTAGCATGATCAAAGCTCACTGCATCCTTGACCTCCTGGGCTCAAGCAATCCTCCCGCCTCAGCCTCCTGGGACTACAGGTGTGCACCACCACACCTAGCTAAGTTTTTGTAGAGGTATGGTCTTGCTACGTTGCCCAGACTGGTTTTAAACTCCTGGCCTCAAATGATCCTCCCGCTTCAGCCTTCCAAAGTGCTGGGGTTTTAGGCATGAGCCATTGTGCCTGGCCTAAGTGATTTACTTTCTCTGAGCCTCAGTTTCCTCAACCATGAAACAGACAGAACAATGTCTACTTTACTAGGTAGCTGTGGGGATTCAGTGAAATCATGAATAAATAAACCTAGCGTATTTATTCATTCATTCACCTTTAAGCACCTATTACGTGCCAGGTACTGTCCTAGGCTTGAGGATTTAGGAAGTGCATTCCAATAGGGGAACAGGACAATAAACTATAAAGCTATAAACAAGATAACTTCAGACAACGATTATTAAGTACTATAAAGGCAATGAAACAGGTTGAAATAATAGAAAGTGGGAGTGAGAAGAAGTGATACTTCTTTAGACAAGACTATTGGCCAGGCGCAGTGGCTCACACCTGTAATCCTAGCACTTTGGGAGGCCAAGGTGGGCAGATCACTTGAGGTCAGGAGTTTGAGACCAGCCTCACCAACATGGCGAAACCCCACTTCTACTAAAAATACAAAAATTAGCCGGGAGTGGTGGCACGCACCTGTAATCCCAGCTACTTGGGAGGCTGAGAATTGCTTGAACCTGGGAGGTGGAGGTTGCAGTGAGCTGAGATAGCACCACAGCCTGGGCGACAGAGCGAGACTTCATCTCAAAAAATAAAAAAAGACTGTCATGGAACAGTTCTCTGATCAGAGCACATTCTAGCTAACACTAACTGCTGAGCAGGAGACAGGAAATTGACATGTGCAGAAAGAGCATCCCAGGTAGCAAAAACAGGAGGTGCAAAGGCGCTGAAGTTTGCACTCACTAATTGCTAGTCCCCTTCTTTCTTTCCCTTATTGAAATGAATAAAATCATTCAAATTGCAACAATTTCAATCTCAAGATTCTGTAGCAATAGGCCCTTAATCCTCAGTTATTTACATGTTGTGGTAGTAGTTCCCAGACTTGCCAGGACCCTACTTTCTGAAGATTCTAATTTGGTATGTGACAGGCCTAGGCTTACACCATTTTAATAAGCTTTCCAGCTGATTCTAAAGTTTGAGAGCCATTGTGTTAGAGAAAGGACTGTGGGTCCCAATTTTAAAATGTACCAGGCCAGGTGTGGTAGCTCACACCTGTAAGTAATGCCAACATTTTGGGAGGCCAAGGCAGGAGTATCACTTGAGCCCAAGAGTTCGAGACAAGCCTGGGCAATATAGCAAGACCCCATTTCTACATATAAAATTTAAAAAATTTTTTTATTAAAAAAAATGTTTTTTGATTTAAAAAAATAGCTGGGCATTGTGGTATACACTTATAGTCCCAGCTACTCAGGAGGCTGAAGTGGGAGGATCCCATGACCCCAGGAGTTCGAGGCTGCAGTGAGCCAAGATTGTGCCACTGCACTCAGCCTAGGCAATAGAGTGAGATTCTGTCTCTGAAATTTTTCAAAATATATTATGTTTCTTATAAAAATGTCCTTCTTGGAGCTCGAAATTTGATTCTTTGTTGGTTTAACAGCTCAACTGGCTATATTCAGAGTTTCATGCCTTGCTCAATTAGGAAGCAAGTCAGCTTAGCTCCAAGATAGGGGAAGAAATGTGGCCATGTTTTTGGCACCTTTTAATTGGAGATAAATGCTAACATT
>NW_012108919.1:1580285-1586597 GCF_000951045.1 Mandrillus leucophaeus | reverse complement strand
GAAATTGACATGTGGAGAAAGAGCATCCCAGGTAGCAAAAACAGGAGGTGCAAAGGCGCTGAAGTTTGCACTCACTAATTGCTAGTCCCCTTCTTTCTTTCCCTTATTGAAATGAATAAAATCATTCAAATTGCAACAATTTCAATCTCAAGATTCTGTAGCAATAGGCCCTTAATCCTCAGTTATTTACATGTTGTGGTAGTAGTTCCCAGACTTGCCAGGACCCTACTTTCTGAAGATTCTAATTTGGTATGTGACAGGCCTAGGCTTACACCATTTTAATAAGCTTTCCAGCTGATTCTAAAGTTTGAGAGCCATTGTGTTAGAGAAAGGACTGTGGGTCCCAATTTTAAAATGTACCAGGCCAGGTGTGGTAGCTCACACCTGTAAGTAATGCCAACATTTTGGGAGGCCAAGGCAGGAGTATCACTTGAGCCCAAGAGTTCGAGACAAGCCTGGGCAATATAGCAAGACCCCATTTCTACATATAAAATTTAAAAAATTTTTTTATTAAAAAAAATGTTTTTTGATTTAAAAAAATAGCTGGGCATTGTGGTATACACTTATAGTCCCAGCTACTCAGGAGGCTGAAGTGGGAGGATCACATGACCCCAGGAGTTCGAGGCTGCAGTGAGCCAAGATTGTGCCACTGCACTCAGCCTAGGCAATAGAGTGAGATTCTGTCTCTGAAATTTTTCAAAATATATTATGTTTCTTATAAAAATGTCCTTCTTGGAGCTCGAAATTTGATTCTTTGTTGGTTTAACAGCTCAACTGGCTATATTCAGAGTTTCATGCCTTGCTCAATTAGGAAGCAAGTCAGCTTAGCTCCAAGATAGGGGAAGAAATGTGGCCATGTTTTTGGCACCTTTTAATTGGAGATAAATGCTAACATTTTGGAGAAAATCCAAAGAGCAATTAAGAGGAGACAAGAACCAGCAAAATTATAAAACTGGTAAGTATTGTTTCCAAAAGCTGAACATACTCTGCTGCATAAGGATGGGGGAAAAAATGAAGTGTCCAAAGGGAGGTTTATAAATGCCAAAAAAAACAAAAAGCCTCTAGAGGAGAAAAGTGTTTGCGTTTACTGAGTATAAGCTTCTTGTTTTAAGCAGCTAAAATGTCAAGTTACAATAGAGGGAAACATCACTATCAGCCATTAAAACATAATTTGTAAGCTGGGCACGGTGGCTCATGCTTGTAATCCCAGCACTTTGGGAGGCCGAGGTGGGCGGATCACTTGAGGCCAGGAGTTTGAGACCAGCCTGGCCAATATGGTGAAACCTCATCTCTACTAAAAATAGAAAAATCAGCCGGGTGTTGTGGCGGGCATCTGTAATCCCAGCTACTTGGGAGGCTGAGGCAGGAGAATCACTTGAACCCGAGAGACAGGGGTTGCCGTGAGCTGAGATCGCACCACTGTACTCCAGCCTGGGCAACAGACCAAGACTCTGTCTCAAAAAAAAAAAAAAAGAAATAATAATAATTATGAAACAGAAGCATAAATACTGCATTAAGGAAACTACTCATGTATTATTTTGTGGAATAGTGTGTTCTTGAAAAGATATGATTATAATAAACACCAAAATAGAGAGGAAGAAACTAGATGTGAAGGAGTGGAGCACTCCCTAAAGGTCGAAATGGAAGGGATAGGACAGAGGGAGGATGAGGAAGAGGTGGTCCTAAGGTAGAAAAATGCAATGCCACTTCCTATAGCTCAGCCAAGCAAGCAACTGGGTTGGACCAACGAGACTCCAGGTAGCAGCTCCCTGAGAAGTTGATGGCAATACTGAGAGAAAGTTCAAAGGAAGAGGCAATGGCAGCCTGGAGTCACAGGGTGTTAGTGGAAGGAGAAAGCCTCCTAAGCAAGATCGTGTGGCACTAGGCAGCAGAGGCTACAGGGGTAGAGGGAGGCAGGCAGGGGTTATCTCCACAGTGACCTGAGCGTTAAGTCAGGTCCTGCTAGGAAGGAGAGGTGGTCATGAGGGATCCCAAAGAGTTTCACACAGACTCACCCCACACAGTCATACACACATTTACAAATGCATATCACCACGCCCACATGCTCACACACACACAGTTACATACACATGCACACCCCACATGCACACACATACACATACACACACTCATGTACACACTAGGCTACAAGGCAGAATTTTAAGGCATTGCTGGCAATTCCACTAGCTGGACCGCTTGGAGCCTTAAAATCATTGTTAATCACCTTTTTCTGTAACTATTTTGAAGATTCAAGCAAGAGGCCAAGGAAATACCTGTTACTGTATAAACGACACTTTGAGGGAAAAAAATAATGACTCAATCAGAAATGCATTATCTCAATTTTAATTCATCTCCAATTGGTTAGGATCTCAAAACTTTTGTCTTTAAAAGTCACTCCTAAAACAAGCCAAACCACCACTTAAACTCAGAAGAGAAAGAATAAATGGCTGTGTTATCTGTACAGGTTCCTTCTGAAGCAGTGATGAAGGAAGAGATAGCCAGGGCCTGAGCTGGCCTAGAAGTCAGACACAGTCTCCTTGGTAAGGACCTAATCCTGTGATAACTGGATAACAGGAAGGATTGTAAAAAACAATTATTTTTTATCGCTGTACATCCTTCTGTGAAGTTAAGACTGTACTTATGACATGAGTAACACCTGAACTTCCAGGAATCTTTATTGAAGGACTCTATGTATTATTCCCTGGGAATCTCTGCCCTCCTGAAGCTTGTGTTCTCCTGGGGGAGAGAGGAAGACAAAAAGAGATAATAATTAAATGGATAAGAAAAATATACAATATGTCAGATGGGGATAAGTTCTATGATTAAAAAAATATTCAGAGTGGTTGGATTCTGTCTCTTATACACATCTAGATGTGTATAAGAGACAGGCATCTGTAATCCCAGCTACTTGGGAGGCTGAGGCAGGAGAATCACTTGAACCCGAGAGACAGGGGTTGCCGTGAGCTGAGATCGCACCACTGTACTCCAGCCTGGGCAACAGACCAAGACTCTGTCTCAAAAAAAAAAAAAAAGAAATAATAATAATTATGAAACAGAAGCATAAATACTGCATTAAGGAAACTACTCATGTATTATTTTGTGGAATAGTGTGTTCTTGAAAAGATATGATTATAATAAACACCAAAATAGAGAGGAAGAAACTAGATGTGAAGGAGTGGAGCACTCCCTAAAGGTCGAAATGGAAGGGATAGGACAGAGGGAGGATGAGGAAGAGGTGGTCCTAAGGTAGAAAAATGCAATGCCACTTCCTATAGCTCAGCCAAGCAAGCAACTGGGTTGGACCAACGAGACTCCAGGTAGCAGCTCCCTGAGAAGTTGATGGCAATACTGAGAGAAAGTTCAAAGGAAGAGGCAATGGCAGCCTGGAGTCACAGGGTGTTAGTGGAAGGAGAAAGCCTCCTAAGCAAGATCGTGTGGCACTAGGCAGCAGAGGCTACAGGGGTAGAGGGAGGCAGGCAGGGGTTATCTCCACAGTGACCTGAGCGTTAAGTCAGGTCCTGCTAGGAAGGAGAGGTGGTCATGAGGGATCCCAAAGAGTTTCACACAGACTCACCCCACACAGTCATACACACATTTACAAATGCATATCACCACGCCCACATGCTCACACACACACAGTTACATACACATGCACACCCCACATGCACACACATACACATACACACACTCATGTACACACTAGGCTACAAGGCAGAATTTTAAGGCATTGCTGGCAATTCCACTAGCTGGACCGCTTGGAGCCTTAAAATCATTGTTAATCACCTTTTTCTGTAACTATTTTGAAGATTCAAGCAAGAGGCCAAGGAAATACCTGTTACTGTATAAACGACACTTTGAGGGAAAAAAATAATGACTCAATCAGAAATGCATTATCTCAATTTTAATTCATCTCCAATTGGTTAGGATCTCAAAACTTTTGTCTTTAAAAGTCACTCCTAAAACAAGCCAAACCACCACTTAAACTCAGAAGAGAAAGAATAAATGGCTGTGTTATCTGTACAGGTTCCTTCTGAAGCAGTGATGAAGGAAGAGATAGCCAGGGCCTGAGCTGGCCTAGAAGTCAGACACAGTCTCCTTGGTAAGGACCTAATCCTGTGATAACTGGATAACAGGAAGGATTGTAAAAAACAATTATTTTTTATCGCTGTACATCCTTCTGTGAAGTTAAGACTGTACTTATGACATGAGTAACACCTGAACTTCCAGGAATCTTTATTGAAGGACTCTATGTATTATTCCCTGGGAATCTCTGCCCTCCTGAAGCTTGTGTTCTCCTGGGGGAGAGAGGAAGACAAAAAGAGATAATAATTAAATGGATAAGAAAAATATACAATATGTCAGATGGGGATAAGTTCTATGATTAAAAAAATATTCAGAGTGGTTGGATTGAAAGAAGGAGAAAAAGACATAGTTGTTATTTTCTTGTTTTTTTGTTTTTTGTCTGTTTTTTGGGAGTTTTCTGTTTGTTTTCTTTCTTTTTGTTTTTGTTTTTTTTGCAGTTGCAAGATTTAATAGAGTGAAAACTGAGCGCCCATACAATGGGAGGGGACCCAAAGGGAGTTGCCGCTCCCTGCTTGAATGTCTGGGTTTATATCCCGTTCATTGTCCCTCCCCCTGTGTTCTCAGGCGATATATGATTTGACTATTTCTTTACCTCCTGCTTTAGTCTAATTTGTATTTTAGTGAACCCTTTTTACTATCTGATTGGTTGGGTGTGAGCTGAGTTACAAGCCCCATGTTTAAAAGTAGGTGCAGTCACCTTCCCCAGCTAGGCTTAGAAATTCTTAGTCGGCCTAAGAAATCCAGCTAGTCCTGTCTCTCAGTGCCCCCTCTCAACAGGAAAATCCAAGTGCTCTTGGGGAGGTTGACTGATGACTGCTCTTAACTGCTTCCTGCTGAATTGGGGCATAATAGGGGTCACGCAGTTGAGATTTCCTCGGGAGGGGTGCCTTCGATGTCATCAACATCAGAGCATGGGCTAGCAGGCTGGTCCAGGGGTCCACGGTAGATCTTAGTCATGGACTACATCCGGGGCTCCAGTTGAAGAACCATTTGTAGTTTTACAGCTTCGATTCTGAAAGAGACAAACTTAACAAGGAGGTTAAAGATACAGGGATTGAAATGTACGGCCTGAAGTGTTGGGGACGTACGGCCTGAAGTGTTGGGGATTATTTCTTTGGCACATTTCACAGGCCCTGACTATCTGCTTGATAGTTTTGAAAAGGCCTAGTCCCGTAAATAATAATTTGGCCATCTGATGGGTGCTCTCAATGCCTAAGTGAAAGGTTCGGGGAAGGGTTTTAAGTAATTTGCATTGGTTAGCTTCAGGCAAACGTATTTTTCCTTCTTTGGTGGCTAGCCATCCTGAGGGGAGGAAACTATGTCCTCGTGAGGCTCCCCATTCTATTTCGTCTGCTGAGTACTGGGGCTTGGTTTCCTGGAGGGGATTACCCCATACTAGTGTTCCTTCTATAAGCATTTCTAATGGAGGGTCTTGCCTTGCGGCTCTTTTGGCTTCAATATCCGCTTGGTGGTTCCCTTCTATTTCCCTTTCCTTTCCTTTCTGATGGCCCCGGCAACTTAAGACTGCCACCTCTTTAGGTTTCTGTACAGCCAATGATAATCTCCTAATGACTTCCTGATGTTTGATAGGTGTTCCCTCGGAAGTTAGAAATTTCCTTTCTCTCCATATTGCTGCGTGGGCATGGAGGACTAGGTAAGCATACTTAGAGTCTGTATATATATTTACCCTTTTTCCTTCTCCTAATTCTAATGTATAATGGCCCCTGCTTTTACTAGGATGTCTCTCCCTAACAAAGGAGTGGGGCTTTCAGGCATAATTAGAAAGGCATGTGAAAAGAGTAAGTTCCCCAGTCACAACTTAGTGGCTAGGAGAAGTATCTAGTGACTACCTGTTCTAGGACCCCTTGGATAGTGACAGATCTGGAGGATGGTTGTCCAGGACGGGAGAGTAAGACTGAGAAGGCCACGCCAGTGTCCAGAGGGCAGTTAACCTCCTGGCCCTCCATGGTCAAGCATACTCGGGGCTCTGTGAGGGTGATGTAATGGGCTGGTGCTTGCCCTGGGCACCTTCAGTCCTGCTGCTGGATCATCTGGTTAGTGACTTCTGACTCAGAGAACCTTCATCCCTGGGGCAGTGGGCCTTCCAGTGATTACCTTGACATAAGGAGCAAGGGTGAGGGGGCGGCTTATTTCTATTCGGACAATCTTTTTTAAAAGGACCTGTCCTTGTAGACCGCACTGGAAGCAAGCCCTATTAGGCATTCCATT
>NW_012108919.1:1577054-1579660 GCF_000951045.1 Mandrillus leucophaeus | reverse complement strand
TACATCTTAGGGGCGTTTTTGCCTTGAGGGGAATGTTTCCCATCTGAAAAAAAGAACATAGGGATGCCAGCACCCGTAATCATTTTCCGATTAACATTAGTCCTAGAGCGTCCTCTATGCTTATTCCTTTCCATGGTGCATAACCACCCATGGACCTCTGGTTATCGGATTAGTTACGTTCACCGATGTAGCAGTCCTGCACCCCTTTTCCCGCCTTTCTTGACCAGAAAGAAAGGGGTCCAGGCTGCTGGATTCTAGTGGTCCTTTACCAGCGTGCCCAACATTGCCTTTGTGCTCGGGGTGAGTCCTAGAGCTGGGCTGGGTTCCTGAGTATTTCATAACAACCCAGCTGCCCCATCAAGATGCATTCCCATAAACAACACTTCTTACGCAAATTCGTTTCAGAGAGTGTGTAGGTAACGTTTTGAGTCAGGATCGAGATAGAGTCTTTTTGATTCTGTAAGTACTTCAAGGCTTGGCTGAGTCCAAACAGCTAGCACGTTTGAGCTGACCAATTATTAGGCAAATTTCCTAACTCTGCTTTTAGAAGAGTTTCCCTGTCAATTACTGAATAACTCTTGTGTTTTTTCCTCAGTCACCTGGGAGGAGCCAGCCATCGTCCTGTCCTGAAGGGAGTTCCTCCTCTGTCTGGTCGGACCTTTGTGTGGTAATTAAGGTTTAAATCCCCTGTTAGGAAATCTGCTGGGTTAAGGGAATTTTCGGTGGTTCACGTTAAGTCATCTTTTTCTAACAGAATATCCCCATACTTTAAGATTTTTGAGTTAGTAAGCTACTTTTTTGCTTTTTTGACTTAGGATAGTTCTGAACTGGTGAGGTGTCCTCACAATGAGGTTTCCTCTAAAGGTTATTTTTCTGCTTTCTTCTGTTAGCAAAGCAGTTGCTGCTACAGAGTGAATGCATTTGGGCCATCCGCAGGGTTAAGGATTTTTGATACGAAGGCTACAGGTTGTCTGTAGTCTCAGTGTTTTCAGGCTATGCCCTTGTTTACACTGACAACAAAGTAGTATTGGAGTGTTATAGGGTCACGGCTTCAATTACTAATTATAGGTTGTAAATTTACCCTGGCTTTTAAAGGAATAGGGCACACTGTTTTTTTCTTTACTACTTCTCTTTTTTTTTCTTTCTCTCTGCCTCTCTTTCCTCCCTCTCTCTCTGCCTTGACTTACTCAATTCGCTTTCATCCTGATCTATTAGGTTGCTGTAGACCCAGTTCCAGTTGTTAAAATATTGGGTCATCCGTTCTAAGGTCCTGGCAAGGATGGTGGGGATTGGGTCCCACATAACTGCCCATGTCAAGAGCTATATGCCTAAATTGGGAGGGACACCAGGAACAAGACTCTCTGGGTTCATAGCCCAGATGCCTAAGGATGCAGCATAGAGCTTCCTTAGATCCCTTTGGAGATACAGCTTGCTAGAGGAAATGAAAGTCTGAACCATTAGTACCTAGGAGGCAGGGATCAGAGGAAGTAGATTCAGAGGTAAGGAGAATTTTGGGCTACGCTTTCAAGAAAGTCATGGTAGGGACCCAGGAGATGTGGGTCAGAAGGAAAGGTAGGGGAGCACGCATGGGCAACTGTTGAGTAGAGACTTCTGGCTGTGCCATGATCTCAAGCGGCTAATGCTGGGAGTTCGGAATGATAGCTTTCTGCCTGTAGTTGACCCTTGGCTTCCCCAGGAAAACTGTGAAAGCAGAAACTGTTTCCAGGCAGACCAACACTCCCAACCCAGAAGGGTTGGGGATTGTTAGAAAGCCCTTTCCCAGGAAGCCTCACACCTGAGTCTTTAGTCCCACGGCCACATTAATGGTTTTTAACCGGCCAACAGGTGCCTGGTATTTTCCTCCAATTCTAAGGAAGGATAGGACAGAATAGCAAGTGAAAGTGGTCTGATATTACTCACCGTTTTGGAGAATTCCCATATGGTTGTCACCAAATGTTTTGGGCAGGTCTTTGTTCTTAGAGCTCCCAAGATGTGGTGGGCCACTCCCAAGATGTGGTGGGCCACTCCCAAGATGGCAGCGAGCCTTTTGTTCCCTGACCTGGGGTTCCTAGCCTCACGGATTCCAAGGAATGGAACCTTGGGCCATGCGGTGAGTTTTACAGCTCTATTAGAAGCCGTGGGTCATGGAAGGGAACCGTGGAACTGAGTGACTAGTGTTCAGCTCGATTAGGATGAACCCGGGCATTTAGCTGTGCAGGAACAATGGCAAGCCTTTAGCCCAATTGGGAGCGGCAATGGGCACCTCGCTGGATCAGGAGAGCAACAGACACCCTGCCGGATCCGGAGGGGTGGAAGTCAGCGGCAAGTCTGCGATGGCAGCAAACAGCAGTGGTGGACGACGAGTGAAAGCTCAGCTCAAGCTGTAACAAACACGGACCAGAAGAGTATGCAGTTGCAAGATTTAATAGAGTGAAAACAAAGCTTCCATACAATGGGAGGGGACCCAAAGGGCGTTGGCCAAGACATAATTTTAAACAAGGTTACAGGGATGAAGTCACCTATCTTGAAAAAACAGGTCTCTTGGGTATACAATGCTAGGTTGACAATTCTTTCCCTTCAGCACTTAAAATATATTGTCATCCTTG
>NW_012108919.1:1566640-1577004 GCF_000951045.1 Mandrillus leucophaeus | reverse complement strand
TTCTAAGGTCCTGGCAAGGATGGTGGGGATTGGGTCCCACATAACTGCCCATGTCAAGAGCTATATGCCTAAATTGGGAGGGACACCAGGAACAAGACTCTCTGGGTTCATAGCCCAGATGCCTAAGGATGCAGCATAGAGCTTCCTTAGATCCCTTTGGAGATACAACTTGCTAGAGGAAATGAAAGTCTGAACCATTAGTACCTAGGAGGCAGGGATCAGAGGAAGTAGATTCAGAGGTAAGGAGAATTTTGGGCTACGCTTTCAAGAAAGTCATGGTAGGGACCCAGGAGATGTGGGTCAGAAGGAAAGGTAGGGGAGCACGCATGGGCAACTGTTGAGTAGAGACTTCTGGCTGTGCCATGATCTCAAGCGGCTAATGCTGGGAGTTCGGAATGATAGCTTTCTGCCTGTAGTTGACCCTTGGCTTCCCCAGGAAAACTGTGAAAGCAGAAACTGTTTCCAGGCAGACCGACACTCCCAACCCAGAAGGGTTGGGGATTGTTAGAAAGCCCTTTCCCAGGAAGCCTCACACCTGAGTCTTTAGTCCCACGGCCACACTAATGGTTTTTAACCGGCCAACAGGTGCCTGGTATTTTCCTCCAATTCTAAGGAAGGATAGGACAGAATAGCAAGTGAAAGTGGTCTGATATTACTCACCGTTTTGGAGAATTCCCATATGGTTGTCACCAAATGTTTTGGGCAGGTCTTTGTTCTTAGAGCTCCCAAGATGTGGTGGGCCACTCCCAAGATGTGGTGGGCCACTCCCAAGATGGCAGCGAGCCTTTTGTTCCCTGACCTGGGGTTCCTAGCCTCACGGATTCCAAGGAATGGAACCTTGGGCCATGCGGTGAGTTTTACAGCTCTATTAGAAGCCGTGGGTCATGGAAGGGAACCGTGGAACTGAGTGACTAGTGTTCAGCTCGATTAGGATGAACCCGGGCATTTAGCTGTGCAGGAACAATGGCAAGCCTTTAGCCCAATTGGGAGCGGCAATGGGCACCTCGCTGGATCAGGAGAGCAACAGACACCCTGCCGGATCCGGAGGGGTGGAAGTCAGCGGCAAGTCTGCGATGGCAGCAAACAGCAGTGGTGGACGACGAGTGAAAGCTCAGCTCAAGCTGTAACAAACACGGACCAGAAGAGTATGCAGTTGCAAGATTTAATAGAGTGAAAACAAAGCTCCCATACAATGGGAGGGGACCCAAAGGGCGTTGGCCAAGACATAATTTTAAACAAGGTTACAGGGATGAAGTCACCTATCTTGAAAAAACAGGTCTCTTGGGTATACAATGCTAGGTTGACAATTCTTTCCCTTCAGCACTTAAAATATATTGTCATCCTTGACTTCTTAATACTTGAGAAAAAGAGCATCCTTCCATGCCTCTTGATGAACCACCAAGGAGATCCACAGCAGTTGTGATGGGGCCCCAGCATGAGAAGACCCTGTACTCAAGTTTCCTAGGAAACTAGAAAACTGACTTCTTGTGTTGTCAGGAGCAATGGCACACACATGGCACTTGGGAGAACAAGCATCTGGGCAAGAAGCATGAAACCTTTAGCCTGACTCCAGAATTCTGGCTCTAATAGTGAAGGAAGTTACCTGAAATATACATATTTTTTCTTTTGTTATAGAGATTTTTTCTTTCAATCTTTCTCTGTCCTTAACTTTTAGGTGTGTCTCTAAAAACAGCATATCATTGTATTTTTTAAATACAGTTTGAGCACTGTTTAACTGAAGAAGTTCATTTACCTTTACTGTGATTTCTGATATAGTTAAATTACTTCCAACATCTTATATGAGTAGGGTAAACAAAAAGTACCAAATAAGATTTAAATTAATACATTTATTATACATTTATATACACACGTGTGTGTGTTTATGTGTATATTTTCTTCTTTTTTTTTTTAATTCCTGGGGATTAATTAAGGTTCTTTACCAATTTATTTTTCCCCTTGGACTGATTTGAAAACAAACATTCTGCAGTCACATGCTTTACAATATTTCAGTCAATGACAGACTGCATATAAGACAGTGATCCCACAAGATTATAATAGAGGTGAAAAATTCCCATTGCCTAGTAACATTGTAGCCAACGTCAGAGCACATTTTTAAATATAAATTTAATGTAGCCTAAGTATACAACATTTATAAAGCCTTTGGTAGTGTACAGTAATGTCCAAGCCTTCACATTCACTCACCACCCACTCTGACTCATCCAGAGCAACTTCCACTCCGGCAAGCTCCATTCATGACAAGTGCCTGATATAGTGTGGATGTTTGTCCCCTCCGAATCTCATGATGAAATGTAATCCCCAGTGTTCAAGGTGGGGACTGGTGGGAGTTGTTTGGGTCATGGGGTCAGATCCTTCATGAATGACTTGGTGCTGCTCTCATAATAATGAGTGAGTTCTCACTCTGAGTTCATGCAAGATCTGGTGGTTTAAAAGAGTGTGGCGCCTCCCTGCTGTCTCTCTCTCTCGCTCCCTGTCTCACCATGCAATATGCCAGCTTCCCATTGGCCTTCCACCATGATTTCTGAAGCTCTCACCAGAAACTGAGCAAATGCCAGTGCCATGCTTCCTGGATAGCCTGAGGAACTGTGAGCCAATTAAACCTCTTTTCTTTATAAATTAACCAGCCTCAGGTGTTCCTTTATAGCAATGCAAACAGACTAACACATGCTCTATTAGAGGTGTACCATTTTCTATCTTTTATACTATATTTTACTGTACCTTTTCTATGTTTAGATATGTTTAGACATCTTGGCTTTTTTTTTTTTTTTTTTTTTGTTTAATACAAAGCCTCGCTCTGTCCCCCAGGCTGGAGTGCAGTGGCACGATCTGCAACCTCAGCTTCCCCGGTTCAAGCATTTCTCCTGCCTTGGCCTCCTGAATAACTGGGATAGCAGGTGCCCACTACCACACCTGGCTAATTTTTGTATTTTTAGTAGAGACAGGGTTTCACCATGTTAGCCAGGCTTGTCTTGAATTCCTGAACTCAGGCGATCCGCCTGCCTCGGCCTCCCAAACTAGATATCTTGGCTCTTTCTTCTGAAGTTGTTGTCCATCTTCTTGAGGTATATCTTTTAGAAATTCCTTAGTGACAATCTGTGGGTGATAAACTCTCAGCTTTTATTTATCAGAAAAATCTGTATTTCAGTCTTCTCATTGAAAAAGTTTTACTGGGTGTACTATTCTACATTGATGCTATTTTCCTTCAGCACTTTAAAAATATTGTTTCCTTCTTTGCTGGTTTCTATTTTTGCTCTTGATACCTCTACTGACAGTATAATTTTGTTCTTATTGGGTAATACATTTTTAACATTTTTTTCTTTGTCTTTGATGGTTTGCAATTTTATTACCATATGTCTAATTGCAGATTTTCTTTTATTTAACATTGCCAGAAATATGCCTTTTCAATGAGCCAGCTTTTAACTTTGTTGATACTCACTATTGTTTCTTCATTTTCTGTTTCATTACTTTTCTCTTTATTATTTCCTTTCTTAAGGCTAAAAATTTCTTTTTTAGCTTTTCCTTTTAAGGCTAAAAATTTCTCATGAAATACCTCTTTTGTTGTATACTTAAATTTTGATGTGTAGTATTATTACCATTCTATTTTTAATATTTTCGAATTTATGCTTTCTTCTTTTAATTCACTGGGTATTTAGAATTTTATTTTTTTAATTTCCAAACACACAAAATTGTTATCTTTTCCTGTCGATTTTTACCTTAATTGCACTAGAGTCAAAATAGGTGATCTCTGAGACTTGTTGAGATGAGTTTTATGGCTCATTCATGGTCAATTTTTGTATATGTTCCAGGTGTACTGGTAAAAAATATATTTATCCTCCAAATTTTAGATGCAAGGTTTTATGTTATATTATAGTATTATTGGTTCTAGTAGTATTATTGAAATCACTCATGTCCTTATTGATTTACAATCTTTTGATCTTCAATAATTGAGAAAAGTCTGTGATATAGTTTGGAGATTTGTCACAGCCCAAATCCTTTTTTTTTTTTTTTTTTTTTTGAGCCAGAGTCTCATCCTGTCGCCCAGGATGGAGTGCAGTGCAGTGGCACCATCTCGGCTCACTGCAGCCTCTGCCTCCTTGGTTCAAGCAATTCTTCTGCCTCAGCCTCCTGAGTATCTGGGGCTATGAGTGCGTGCCACAACGCCCAGCTAATTTTTATATTTTTAGTAGAGACGAGGTTTCACCATGTTGGCCAGGCTGGTCTCGAACTCCTGACCTCATGATCCACCCACCTCAGCCTCCTCCCAAAGTGCTGGGATTATAGGCGTAAGCCACCGTGCCCGGCCCCCACCCAAATTTTATGTTGATTGTCATCCCCAGTGTTGGAGGCGGGGCCTGGTGGGAGGTATTTGGATCGTGGGGATGGATCCCTCATGAATGGCTTGGGCCATCCGCTTGGTGATCATTGAGCGCTCACACTGAGTTCACTCGGGACCTGGTCGTTTGAAAGTGTGTGGCACCTTCCTCCAGTTCTCCCTCTCTTGCCTCTGCATTTGCCATGTGAGATGCCTACCCCACTTCACCTTCCACCATGGCTGTGAACTTCCTGAGGCTCCACAGAAGCTGAGCAGATGCCGCTATGCTTCCTGTAAAGCAGGGGGGTCCAATCTTTGGGCTTTCATAGGCCACATTGGAAGAATTGTCTTGGGCCATGCGTACAATACACTAAGACTAACGATAGCTGATGAGCTTTTAAAAAAATCGCAAAAAAGTCTCACAATGTTTTAAGAAAGTTTATGAATTTGTGTTGGGCCACATTCAAAGCTGTCCTGGGCCACATGAGGCCTGTGGGCCACAGGTTGGACAAGCTTGCCTTACAGCCTGCAGAACTGTGAGCCAATTAAACCTCTTTTCTTTATAAATTACCCAGTCTCCAGTATTTCTTTATAGCAATGCAAGAATGACTTAATACAGTGTGTTAAAAATATTGAACTACGAGGGTGGATTTGTCTATTTTTCCTAATGGTTCTGTCCATCTTCCTTGGTATATCACAAAGCTCTGTTACTAAGTACACACAAGTATTCTCTCTTCCTGCTAAATATGATGTTTTATTATTATGAAGTGGCCCTGTTTACTACGTCTAGTAGTGTTCTGCCCTAACATTGGAATTTTCTGCGTTAAACTACAGCACAGCCATGCTCGTGTTAGTCCTAAAATCCAGCCTCTAGACACACCGTGGGGGACACACCCATAAGAAGACTTTCATTTGTATGACGGAGGATTACACAGTAGTTGTCCAATGGTGGTCCCTGAACCAATTCTACTTCAGGATTCTCGGGATTCAGGATTCTCAGCTCAATCAGAACAAATACGTAGCAGTTTTCCTCTTCTTATTGGTAATTTTAATGACTCTGCTGTGTGGAACTCTTCCCCTCGGTGCCCTAGGAGCAGCCCGGGAGGAAAACCGAAAGCTAATCAGTTGGAGATGCAGACCCTTCAGGTAATTTGAGCCCAGCTGAGGGGTTGTCGTTTCACCCAGCTGTGCAAATGGTGCGAATGTGTCCTGTTGAGTCGCTCTGACTTCCGTCACTGTCCAGGTGGAGGCCCCTCTGCGAAGCAGCGCGGGCCGCAGGACGCCCTCTGGTGCCCTCGCCTTCGCTTCACCTGTTCTTCCTCCCTTTCCTGCGGGTCCCAGCCGCTGGTGCCCTCTGGTGGCAACCCGGCTGACCTTGTCATGTGACACGCAGGGGGCGTCGTGAGCCTCCTGGCTTTTGCTTCGCGTCCTCCGGAGGGGTAGGACCCCTCAGGCAGTGCGGCCACCTCCGCCCCCTCCCTCCCTGCGAAAGGGTCGAGCTCCTGCTTCGCTCTGCAGAGCCGCGCCGCGAGTCCGTGGCTGAGACCCTGAGCGAGTTGTCCACAGAAACCAGAGGCCATCTCGCCCCCGCCCTGCCCTCCGAAGTCCCTCTGCCTCCCACCAAGTCCCGACCCATCACCCTACGAATACCGAGCAGCTGGGCGGAGAGCCTGCAGGACCGTAGGCCACGCTCTGCCGGGCCTGGGGGATCCTACTGGGACTTCGTGGGTTGGCAATTAAGCCGCTGCATGCGGTGGGAGGGACGAGTGGAATTTCCCAGGTTCACAGGAAAGGCACAGGGAAGGCAGAGTGGCCACTTCATTAACTCCGTTCTGCAAAAGAAAACTCACCTGCTCTCTCTCCAGTTAACTTGCTTCCTCTCTTCTCTCCTCCCCGCCCTCTAATCTCTCTGTCTCTCTCTCTCTATATATATATATATACACACACACACACACACATATATATATGTATCTCTCTCTCTCTCACACACACACACACACACCGGAAAAGAGGGAAAACCAGTTTTGCTTTTTTTCTCAACTGTCTCACCTGCACAAGGCCACTATATTGGTTTGCTAGGGTCACCAGAACGAAGTCAACACACTGAGGGGCTTAAAGAACAAAAAATTGATTCTCTTACAGTTCTGGAGACTGGAAGTCCAAGATCAAAGTGTTGGCAGGGTTGGCTTCTTCCAAGACCTCCTTCCCTGGCTTGTAGATGGCCACTTTCTTGCTATGTCCTCATATGGTCTTTTCTCTGTGCCTCAGGACCCCTGGTGTCTCCATTAGACATCTCATATTGGATTAGGGACCACCCTAGTGGCCTCATTTTACCTCAGTCACCTCTGTAAAGACCTTATCTCCAAATATGGTGACATTCTGAGATACAGGGGTTGGGGCTTCAACATATAAACTGGGTGGGGGGGAGGGGAACATAATTCAGCCCATGACAGTCACCCTATTGCCTAACCACTGGTGATGGGGAAGGAGAGGTGTAGGATCAGGAGAAGCGGAAGTTTAATGTCTTAGGTTGTTGCCGGCGTAAACACATCACATTCCTCTGTTACCCATATTTAAGCCCCCTCCTTCACAAATACTGGTGTGATGCTCCCACTTAACTGCCTCAGCTGGATGACAATAAACTTGTTCCTAATTGTTGAGCACTTAAAAAACAAAATGTGGGGGTCATGGGGAAATGAAACGTTCCCGTACAGTAGAAATTGCTTCTGTGTGTGCAAAGAGAGTGAGTCACAAGTACAGACAGGAGGTTAAAAAGTCCCTGGAATTACCCTCACCAGAAGCGAAGAAAAAAAAAAAAATGAAGGTCAAAGCCAATGCTCCTGGAGCTGGCTGAAACCCCAAGACCACACCTTGAATATGCTGTCACATTGGAAATTTTTCTTTCACTGCCGTGAGGCTCCATGAGAAACATTAATGAGAATTATAGATGCGTTTGTTCCAAGGAAGCATTTCACCGAAGTATAACTCATAGCAAGTTTAACTGCTCACCACCCCACTCCCCAGACACCCTCCAGAGTATCTAGATCTTCACTACTTTTGACTTCTTGCAAAACTACTGGAGCGAAACCAAGGTAGACAGCTTTTCTTCATGCCTATCACAGCACCATAACTGAAGAGGTTTTGTTTTCCCATTTATCCTGAACGAATCTATTAAAACACAATAAATGGCTGTGGTGAGCCTGTTTCGTGTTATTCCAATGAACTTCTGCACAGCAATGCATTTTCTAGCTCAGTGTATCTTGTGTCTTGTTTCTGTAACCACTGCCAAGAGCTACTGGCTTCCTTTACCCAGAGGCTCTCCAGGACAACTGATTCTAAGCAACTGGAATCCTCACATCCTGTACCAATGGAAGGAGAAAGAGTGTTTCACATTCATTAGAGTGACTACTGTTGAAAAACCAGAAAATAATAAGTATGAGGAAACGTGGAGAAATTTAGACTCTCATGCTCTGTGCATGGGAATGTAAATCGGAGTAGCTGCTACGGAAAACAGAAGGACAGTTTCTCAAAATATTAAGAGTAGTAGTATCATATGATCTAGCAATTCCACGACTGGGTATACATCCAAAAGAACCGAAGGCTGGGTCTCAAAGAGATTATTTGTATACCCATTTTCATAGCTATATTATTCACAACAGCTAAAAGGTAGAAGCCAACTCCAGTGCCCATCAATAAATGAATGGTAAACAAAATTTGATGTGTGTTTGTGTGTTTGTGTGTGTGTGTGTGTGTGTGTATATATATATATAATGGAATATTATTCAGCTTTAAGAAGGAAGGAAATTCTGATACATGCCACAATACAAATGAACTTCAAGGACATTATGCTAGATGAAATAAGCCTGTCACACAAAGACAAGTACTGTATGACTCCACTTATATGAGGTACTTACCGTAGTCAAAGTCATAAAGACAGAAAGTGGAATGGTTGTTGCCTGGGGTATGGGGATGGGGAGTTATTATTTAATGGGTACAGAGTTTCAGTTTGTCAAGATGAAAATATCTCTGTGGATGGATGGTGGTAATGTTTGCACAACCAACAGTATAAATGTACTTAACAGCTCTGTACTTAAAAATGGCTAATGTGGTAAATTTATTGGAGAAAAACAATAAATGAAGACATAAATATTTAAAATAACTTTCTTATAGAAGAGAGAAGGAATGAAGGAAAAGATGAGAATCAAGGAGGGGATGGGGCCAGGAGAGGTGGCAGTATCTATTAGGAATGTTATCTGGTAATTTTTAAAAGTTGAAAGTCACATGGGTTTTTTTTTTAGCCTGCAATGAATTATCATTGTCAAAATGATTCTCTCAAAATATTGATCAACCTTTTCATAATTATGGAAAGAATGATATGTCACCCAAATATGCATCTCCAAGTATCTTTGTCTTTTCAATACAAATATTTGCATAAAGCAGTTACACAGGATTAATGAGTCTAGAGATCTAATGTACAACATGAGGACTATAGTTAATATTGTATTACAGATGGGTAATTTGCCAAAAGAGTAGATTTGAGATACTCTTAGCATACACACACACACACACACACAGACAGACACACACACAAGCGTGCAGGTGCGTGAAAGGTAACTCTATGAGATAGATGATGGATATATTAATTTGCTTGACTAATTATTTCACTAGGTATATGTATATCAAGGTAGGTATATAAACCATCATGTTATACACCTTAAATATATACAATTAAAACTTAGCATAAATATTAACTTATCCAAAATCATTTACATTTTAGTTCTTTTAGATCCAGCTGGATGGAATGTGCTTACGCTGCTGATCAGAACAGGCGTTTTGACATGGGGGTTGAAGGCATGACATTTTGCTCAGCCATTCGTCAATCCTATCAAAACACTGCATCAAAATAAAGAAACACCATTTTTTATTACCTAGTAATATTTCAAACAAACATCCCTGACAGTGCATGCCCCTCACCCTCAGCCTTACGCTGTCTGTACCTTTCCCCTGCCCTCAACCCCACATCAAAATAACAATATACCATTGTAAAAACAGTTTCATTTTTAAAATTAAACACTTTTCACCAGAGACGTATGGATATCCCTAATCTTCAACCCAGTGCCCTCCCCCATCCCATTCCTCACACTCACTCCCACCACAATGAGGGCAAGAGGCCCAGGGAAAAGTTGGGTGTCCCAAACAGGGTGAGACAGCAGGTGGCCACATTAAGGGGAAATTGTAGCAGCCTGTTTTGGTGCCCTGTGTCCCATCCTCTTGACTCACCTCTGATTTTGGTCACAGCTGCAGTAAACAGTTCCTGTTAGTTCAGATATGCCTATGGAGCCCACCCCACACCCTCACCTTAGTCTCCACATCTTGCCTCAAATCATTCACTGAACTCCCAGGAGCCCACCAGGCCCTTACAAAACACAACCTGGACGTACAAGGCAATTAGACCCCTAGGGCAACCCCAACCAATGGATGGACAGAACTGGTGGTGGATGATGAATGCCCCAGGGTTTCATCCAACAGAGAGACAATTCTGAGAGGCTACCTACTCAGAGACCCACACTACTCAGAGATCCAGGTGGACTTGTACTTCTATCACCTGGATAACTCACCTGTATATCAGTTTTCCCTATTTCCTAATCTGCCTCTCTCCACTCCCTTATTTCCTGGGGTCACCCCTCCTCCAAGCCTTTGATTCAGGCTCAACTTTCAGGAGAACTCAAACTATCTTGGTAACTTTTTTCAAAACATACACATTTAGTGTCAGTTGTTTGATTAACGGTGTTAGCTTTGAAGGCTAAGTCAAAACTAATCTACATCAAAATGACCAGGCTAGGCTGGGTGCGCTGGTTTACGCCTGTAATTCCAGCACTTTGGGAGGCCGAGGCGGGCCAGTCACTTGAGACCAGGAGTTTGAGACCAGCCTGGCCAACATGGCAAAACCCCATCTCTGCTAAAAATACAAAGAAGTAGCCAGGTGTGGTGGTGTGCACCTGTAGTCCCAGCTACTCAGGAGGCTGAGACAGGA
>NW_012108919.1:1562986-1565437 GCF_000951045.1 Mandrillus leucophaeus | reverse complement strand
ATACATGTATATTCTTACCTATATATGAAAGTCAGCATCTTTAAGGCAACAGAAAAAAGTTTTAAAGTATAATTAACTTCTCCACTTTCACAGGGAACTATAGCATTGATGTTGCCATTCTGGAAAAAGGCCAGAGCTGAACCACCATGGCAGATGGCGCTTGTCACGGCCAGCTCTGAGATGGTAATGCTGGCCAGCCACACTCTCTGTCTGGAAAAGGGGCTGTGCTCTTTCTTCTTCTTCCTCTTCTCACAAACCCCAAAGATTCCTGAATTTCATTAGAAGAGATGCCTCCTTTAATACCTACTTACTATCTGATGCCTACAGTGGCTACTTCATGAGGATCTCCTTTGATGAACAACTGCCAAAAATGGCATGTTATCAAGACAAAAACACAGTCAAACTTAAAAAGAAATGTGTTCTCCAGGTTCACCAGTATCAGATAGTCATAGTTATATGACTACTTTGTAACCACATGGATTAGATTCTCAAAGAACAATAATTATCACAGATTCCATATAGTTATTTAAACCATACATCTGAAATAGAAAATACACAAATATCTCTGAAGTCTATTATAAACATATGTTAAGGGGGAAGAAAGCAAAAAGTATAATCTTTTTAACCATATTACAAGCCACTAAAAGAACACAACTATACTACTCAAAATAGAAATGTAGCAATTATCAGAAAAAAAACAAACTTTGAACATGTATATAAAAAGGAAAAGTTAATTTGTCTCCAAATAAACGATTTCTCAACTCAATATAGAAAAAAAAAAAAACACTATACTAATCAAAGGAATTTCCTTAGTTTGAAAAGTACCATATTGTAGCAGTTAAGGACACGAAATAGCAAATGAGGCTTCATTTTAGTTTTAAATGAGAATTTCCTTGTGAATAAAATTCCTTACCTCCTTATACAACAAGGTAGCAAAGAATTAACACCTTTGCCTTAACAAAAAAAGAAACTGTTGAGTGAGCAACATAGTTACTCTAAAGCATTTGAGTATATTTATCATAACATTGAGTGATACATGCGAAAAAATATAACCAAAATAGAACTTTTTGGTGACAACAGAATCAGTTAATAAAGAAACAAAATTTGCAATCATCATACCATTGCTGATTCCTATAAACCTATTATATCTTAGGATTCACATAATCCAGTTCTAGGATTCAAAGAAAAAAACAACACCAAAAAAGTCACTAAAAGTAATTCCAGATGTTATTTTTATAGTTCCAAGACCAATGAGGAGGCTCCATTGCTTCTTCTTTCTACTTCTATCAAATTCCTCAGTGGCCGCTGCGCCTCTGAACCTCTTCTCACTCTCACTTCCCTCCTGAAACTCTCCCAGACACTTTCCTTCCAAGGTGCCTCTCTTTCTTCCTTCTCTCCTTCTCTAGAACTTCCTTCCTCTTGGTCAAACCCTAATCTCTACTAAAGTCCTTGGCAAAGAGTATCCTCCTTACATGATAATTTCCTGGTGAATAAAATTACTCACCTCCTTATACAACAACAGAGTAATAAAAATTAATGTTCTTTGCTTTAAAAAATGCTGTTGATTGAGTAATTTTATTATTTTGTTCAAAAATGTTTGTGTTACAGCCATAAAAAAGAATGAGTTCATGTCCTTTGCAGAGACATGGATGAAGCTGGAAGCCATCATTCTTAGCAAACTAACACAGGAATAGAAAACCAAACACCACGTGTTCCCACTCATAAGTGGGAACTGAACAATGAGAACACATGGACACAGGGAGGGGAACATCACACACCGGAGCCTGTCGGGGGTTGGTGGGGAAGGAGAGGGAGAATCTTACAACAAATACCTAATGTATGCAGGGCTTAAAACCTAGATGACGGGTTGATGGGTGCAGGAAACCACCAAGGCACATGTATACCTATGTAACAAACCTGCACGTTCTGCATATGTATCCCAGAACTTAAAGTAAAATAAAAAATTAAAATTTTTTTAAAAGTTTGTGTTTTCTTTATCATAACATTGAGTGATAAATGTGAAAAACATGAGAAGTATGTATAAAGAGAGTGTTCCCAACAATAGAGTAGTGGTAATAATAGGAAAAGAAAAACCTTAAAAAAAAAAAAAAACAAACAAACTAGATATAATCAAGTATTGGATTTGCCCAGTGGTATTTTGGTTGTTCAACTCTGCCTTTATAATAAAAACAGCACCTTTATATTGAAATGCCTATATGAAAAATAATTTTTTATTATAAAAATTACTATTCTATAACTTCTACCTCCTAACCCTCCTTTTCTCTTAAAACAATTACAATTATGTAAGAATTGAGGTTCCTTTATTTCTTATCTTACTTCCATGTGACATAGAGACAATGAGGATATCAATTTGTGACCACGTGGGACTATTAGGTATGAGTAGTCATTTGGTCTAGAGTTCTTTGAGGTGAACATATTCTATACATTGGG
>NW_012108919.1:1561677-1562936 GCF_000951045.1 Mandrillus leucophaeus | reverse complement strand
AGGCCGAGGCGGGCCAATCACTTGAGACCAGGAGTTTGAGACCAGCCTGGCCAACATGGCAAAACCCCATCTCTGCTAAAAATACAAAGAAGTAGCCAGGTGTGGTGGTGTGCACCTGTAGTCCCAGCTACTCAGGAGGCTGAGACAGGACAATTGCTTGAACCTGGGAGTCGGAGATTGCAGTGAGCCAAGACGGTGCCATTTTACATCAGCCTGGGCAACAGAGTGAGACTCCATCTTAAAAAAAAAAATCAGGTTGAAAGGCCAAAAAATTGTGGACTCATATGGAAAGGTCTTATTTGTAAGATGTTAGGGGTTTGGTGTGTGTGTGTGTTTGTGTGTGTGTGTGTGTGTGTGTGTGTGTGTATTAAGCTAGAAAACACTAGTCATTTTCTGCAGTGCATTATCACTATGACCTTAAGAAAAATCCTATACTTTTTTTTTTTTTTTTGAGACGGAGTCTTGCTCTGTTGCCCAGGCTATAGTGCAGTGGTATGATCTTGGCTCACTGCAACCTCTGCCTCCCTGGTTCAAGTGATTCTTCTGCCTCAGCCTCCCGAGTAGTTGGGACTACAGGCGCCCGCCACCACAACCAGTTTTTTTTGTATTTTTAGTAGAGATGGGGTTTTACCATGTTGGCCAGGATAGTCTCGATCTCTTGACCCTGTGATCCACCCACCTCAGCCTCCCAAAGTGCTGGGATTACAGGCATGAGCCACTGTGCCTGGTCTCCAATACGATTTTTATGTTGCTCAATGATTCACATCAGCCTAGGGACATATAAAGTAAATCCCGCAGTAAGATTGTCTCTCTCACTGTGTGCGTGTGTGTGTGCACATGTGTGTGTGTAAAAGAGAGAGAGAGAGCACGTATAGATACTACTAGTGTAGGTTTAGTATTAGGGCAGGGTTTTTTTTAGAAGACAACTGTAAGTTTTAATACAAGTCATAAAAAGAAGCAAATAATATATTGAAAGAGGACTTAAGCATTATCTCATTCTATTTTATAGGTGAGGAAGTCGAAACCCAGAGACGATAAGCATGCTGAAAGCTTGTTTCCTGAAAACAGAGGAATAATAGTAAAATGGGGACCAAGAAACCATTGATTTTGACTCCAAGTCCAGTGATCTTCCCATTATACCATACAGCAAATTATTTCAAATGTAATAAAGAAGCCTATTATTTAAATGACTGGTGATATTGATGATGATAATAATAATAATAGCATGTATTGAATGCTTACTGTGTGCTCCTAAATGC
>NW_012108919.1:1561000-1561627 GCF_000951045.1 Mandrillus leucophaeus | reverse complement strand
GATCTCTTGACCCTGTGATCCACCCACCTCAGCCTCCCAAAGTGCTGGGATTACAGGCATGAGCCACCGTGCCCGGCCTCCAATACGATTTTTAAGTTGCTCAATGATTCACATCAGCCTAGGGACATATAAAGTAAATCCCGCAGTAAGATTGTCTCTCTCACTGTGTATGTGTGTGTTTGTGTGTGTGTGCACATGTGTGTGTGCGTGCACGTGTGTGTGTAAAAGAGAGAGAGAGAGAGCACGTATAGATACTACTGGTGTAGGTTTAGTATTAGGGCAGGGTTTTTTAAAAAGACAACTGTAAGTTTTAGTAGAAGTCATAAAAAGAAGCAAATAATATATTGAAAGAGGACTTAAGCATTATCTCATTCTATTTTATAGGTGAGGAAGCTGAAGCCCAGAGAGGATAAGAAGCATGCTGAAAGCATCACAGAGGAATAATAGTAAAATGGGGACCAAGAAACCATTGATTTTGACTCCAAGTCCAGTGATCTTCCCATTATACCATACAACAAATTATTTCAAATGCAATAAAGAAGCCTATTATTTAAATGACTGGTGATATTGATGATGATAATAATAATAATAGCATGTATTGAATGCTTACTGTGTGCTCCTAAATGC
>NW_012108919.1:1555571-1557610 GCF_000951045.1 Mandrillus leucophaeus | reverse complement strand
CTTCCAAGGTGCCTCTCTTTCTTCCTTCTCTCCTTCTCTAGAACTTCCTTCCTCTTGGTCAAACCCTAATCTCTACTAAAGTCCTTGGCAAAGAGTATCCTCCTTACATGATAATTTCCTGGTGAATAAAATTACTCACCTCCTTATACAACAACAGAGTAATAAAAATTAATGTTCTTTGCTTTAAAAAATGCTGTTGATTGAGTAATTTTATTATTTTGTTCAAAAATGTTTGTGTTACAGCCATAAAAAAGAATGAGTTCATGTCCTTTGCAGAGACATGGATGAAGCTGGAAGCCATCATTCTTAGCAAACTAACACAGGAATAGAAAACCAAACACCACGTGTTCCCACTCATAAGTGGGAACTGAACAATGAGAACACATGGACACAGGGAGGGGAACATCACACACCGGAGCCTGTCGGGGGTTGGTGGGGAAGGAGAGGGAGAATCTTACAACAAATACCTAATGTATGCAGGGCTTAAAACCTAGATGACGGGTTGATGGGTGCAGGAAACCACCAAGGCACATGTATACCTATGTAACAAACCTGCACGTTCTGCATATGTATCCCAGAACTTAAAGTAAAATAAAAAATTAAAATTTTTTTAAAAGTTTGTGTTTTCTTTATCACAACATTGAGTGATAAATGTGAAAAACATGAGAAGTATGTATAAAGAGAGTGTTCCCAACAATAGAGTAGTGGTAATAATAGGAAAAGAAAAACCTTAAAAAAAAAAAAAAACAAACAAACTAGATATAATCAAGTATTGGATTTGCCCAGTGGTATTTTGGTTGTTCAACTCTGCCTTTATAATAAAAACAGCACCTTTATATTGAAATGCCTATATGAAAAATAATTTTTTATTATAAAAATTACTATTCTATAACTTCTACCTCCTAACCCTCCTTTTCTCTTAAAACAATTACAATTATGTAAGAATTGAGGTTCCTTTATTTCTTATCTTACTTCCATGTGACATAGAGACAATGAGGATATCAATTTGTGACCACGTGGGACTATTAGGTATGAGTAGTCATTTGGTCTAGAGTTCTTTGAGGTGAACATATTCTATACATTGGGGAGCTTATATTATATTTTTAGCTTTTAAATTGATATTGTAGAATGTGTTAAGCATGTCTTTTATTTTCTATTCTGTTGCTTTGACCTCTAGGAGCTTTGCTGACCCTGAAGGAGCTGGCCCATTCTAAGGTTAACTAATTCCTAGAGATAGTAAATGACTCACCTTTGAGCATACTTGTCAAATGTCAACAAACAAATCCAGGGCCTACACACCAGCCACCTCCTTTATCTAGCTTTCACATTCCAGGCCACTACCCACCTGTCTTAATAACACAAGAACTAGGTACCAGGAAACCAGGGAGAGCCCCCTAGACCCCAGAACTGACTGAAATTATTCACAGTAGTCAATCCTAAGCCTGTTTACCCTGTCTCACCTGTTTCTTTCTTGAGAAACCATAATAAAGGCCCTTGTACACAGTCCCTCTCCCTCCCTCTGTCTATTAACTGACACTGGTGCTTCTCATGTGATCTCCCACGGTGTGTCATGCCCCTGCCTCTTGGGAACTATGAGTAACAAGTTATCGTATCAATGGCAGCCGTCTCCTGATCTGTTGGCTTTACTGTACCTGAAATTTTCTATGAATATGCTATACTTCAAAACAGGGTTTTATTGTATAATGCAGAAATTGTCCATTTTTACATTAAGCTATTACATGTCAATTTTTACATATAATCTAATCTATTACTTTTTGGATGGGCTTTTTTTTCTTTGAATTCTAGAAATGGATTATGTGAATCCTAAAATATAATAGGTTTATAATAATCAGCAGTGGTATGATTATTGCAAATTTTGTTTCTTAATTAACTGATCATGTTGTAACCAAAAAGCTTTATTTTCATTATATTTTTTCACATTTGTCCCTAAATGTTATGATAAATATACTCAAATACTTTAAAGTTAAAGTAACTGTCTTGCTTACTCAACAGTTTCCTTTTTTAAAGCAAAGACATTA
>NW_012108919.1:1553609-1555081 GCF_000951045.1 Mandrillus leucophaeus | reverse complement strand
AAAAAAAAAAAAAAAAATGTAGAATATAGCCTCATTTGTTTCATTACTTTCGTTGAAAAATAAATCTCTAGATTATGTGTCTCTAGAAAGGCTCTTTCTGAATCATTGCTACGCCCACCAGCTACAAGAAAAACTTAGGCTGAGTTACAATAATCTGTATTTGGCTGCCCTGTCAGTTCCCATCACATCACTGTAGTAATGCCACCATCTGTACTGTCCACCCATAATATGTAGCTTGACTCTGCCCCAACATGGTGCATAGGTAATAAGGTCATATGCCATAGATAGCAGGTGAGGGGCCATGAGGGGAAAGTAGGAAATTCACTACAATGAGAAATTGTGGCAGCCCCTCCCACTATCATTTATTTTGAAAGAGTTGCTGATAATTAGTTTATCAGCTAGTTAACCCAATTTAAGAATTATGATATCTAATGTTACCTAAACTAACATAAGTCGATGGAACTGGTGTCACTAAATACCCTAGCATCTTAAGAAGATATCCATTGGAAAAATCTTATTGAATGTTAATGCAACAGCAATGATTTTACCAAGAAAAATTAGAACAGGTGTTTGGTTAGGTTTATACTCCCTGGAAACATCATATGGTCAAGTTTTAAAAATAGAAATGAATTTTAACACAACCATTAAGGAAGCAACATCTGCTATGCAGAAATGAAACCTAAAATGTCAATTTTTAAATAAAGAGGGAACAATCACAAGCCTCCTTTTTGATGAACTGGCAACAAAGAAATGTATATTAAAGTTAATATTATCCACAATTCCCTAAACCAAACACAAGATACAGCAGTGGCACGATCTCAGCTTACTGCAACCTCGGCTTCCCGGGTTCAAGTGGTTCTCCTGCCTCAGCCTCCTGAGTAGCTGGGACTACAGGTGTGCACCACTGCGCCCAGCTAATTTTTGTGTTATTTTTAGAGATGGGGTTTCACCATGTTGGCCAGGCTGGTCTCGAACTCCTGACCTCGTGATCCACCCACATCGGCCTCCCAAAGTGCTTAGATCCACCCACCTCGGCCTCCCAAAGTGCTGGGATTAAGTGTGAGTCACCACGCTCGGCCCTAAGAACTTGCATTTTTGACAAGTTCCAAGGCGCTGCCATTGCTGTGTGGGGACTGCACTTTGGGAACCACTGTTCTGAAGCACTTGTCTATTTTCTTTATTTGTAATGATTTTTTTTGTTTGTTTGTTTTTGAGATGGAGTCTCACTCTGCCGCCCAGGCTAGAGTGTAGTGGCACAATCTTGGCTCACTGCAACCTCCTTATCCTGGGTTCAAGCAATTCTCCCTGCCTCAGCCTCCCAAGTGGCTGGGATTACAGGTGCCTGCCACCATGCCTAGCTAAATTTTGTATATTTTTAGTAGAGATGGGGTTTTGCCATGTTGGCCAGGCTGGTCTTGAACTCCTGACCTCAGTTGATCCACTTACCCGGGCCTCCCAAATTGCTGGGATTA
>NW_012108919.1:1547802-1550699 GCF_000951045.1 Mandrillus leucophaeus | reverse complement strand
TTTTGTATTATTTTTAGAGATGGGGTTTCACCATGTTGGCCAGGCTGGTCTTGAACTCCTGACCTCGTGATCCACCCACATCGGCCTCTAAAAGTGCTTAGATCCACCCACCTCGGCCTCCCAAAGTGCTGGGATTAAGTGTGAGCCACCACGCTCGGCCCTAAGAACTTGCATTTTTGACAAGTTCTAAGGCGCTGCCGTTGCTGTGTGGGGACTGCACTTTGGGAACCACTGTTCTGAAGCACTTGTCTATTTTCTTTATTTGTAATGATTTTTTTGTTTGTTTGTTTTTGAGATGGAGTCTCACTCTGCTGCCCAGGCTAGAGTGTAGTGGCACAATCTTGGCTCACTGCAACCTCCTTATCCTGGGTTCAAGCAATTATCCTGGGTTCAAGCAATTCTCCCTGCCCCAGCCTCCCAAGTGGCTGGGATTACAGGTGCCTGCCACCATGCCTAGCTAAATTTTGTATTTTTTCAGTAGAGATGGGGTTTTGCCATGTTGGCCAGGCTGGTCTTGAACTCCTGACCTCAGTTGATCCACTTACCCGGGCCTCCCAAATTGCTGGGATTACAGGCGTGAGCCACCGCGCCTGGCCTGTAATGATTTTTGATATCCTTTTAATTGAAAATTGAAGCAATTGGCAAGGCCTAAATGCATGCTATTTTAATACTGTTTTGTAAAATGTTGCTTTTCATTGACTATCCAAAGCTTTGATTCTGTTGGTAATAACTCTGCCAAGTTACAAGATGTTTTCTTTTGTGTGGCTCTACATTTCTCCCAATGGACTTTTCACCCATTTATGTTGGAATAAAAAATGTATTTGTATAAGTTACGCATTGAATTTGCTTCCTCATAATTTATGTGTTCAAATCCTAACCCCCTAGTACCTCAAAATATGACCTTATTTTGGAGACAGGGTCTTTACAGAGGTAATCAAATTTAAGTAAGGTCATGAGAGTGCCCTAATCCAATATGATGGTGTCCTTATGAGAGGGGAACATTTAAACACAGACACACACAGAGGGAAGATGATGTGAGGACACAGGGAGCAGATGCCATCTACAAGCCAAGGGGAGAGGCCCCAGAAGAAACCAACCCTGGTGACACTTTGATCTTGGATTTCCAGCTTCAAGAACTGTGAGACAACAAATTTCTGTTATTTAAGCCACCCAGTTTGTGGTACTTTGTTACAGAGCCTTGGCAAATTAAAATACCCATGGATAGACCTCAGGCAGAAGATGTGTATGATGTTAGCACAAGGGAATAACAAGAACACGGCAGAACTGTTGTTCCCCATGCAAGTTATTGAGTAGCCATAACACAAGGTAAAAACAATAATCTAACCAGAGCTGTTAAGAGAAGAAATGGCCTCTCAAAATCAGAATTTCCAAAAATCTATTTAAAACATAGATGTTGAAAAATTGGGTGATTCAGAGTATTTGAATGTCCAAAAACTCCATCTAGAGTCCCTCCATCTAGAAGAAGTAGACTTCCTCCCCTCTCTAATGAGGCTGGCCCAGACTTGCCTTAAGACCCTGGAATGACCTCCTCAGCTGTCAACTGTCCTCATGACCCTCCCTTCATCTCTCATCTCCTAAACCTAGATAGAGTCAGATCTTACTTTGCCCCAGGGGGTCAATTCAAAAGACAATTCGGCAAGGTGCAGTGGCTCACACCTATAATCTTAGCGCTTTGGAAGGTTAAGGCGGGAGGATGAACTGAGCCCAGGAGTTTGAGACCAGCCTGGGCAGCATAGCAAGACCCCCATCCATCTCTACAAAAAATAAGAAAATAGCTGGGCATGGTGGCGCACACTAAAGTCCTAGCTACTCAGGAGGCTGAGACAGGAGGATCACTTGAACTCAGGAGGTTGAGTGAGCTATGATTGCACCACTGCACTCTAGTCTGGGCAACAGAGCAAGATCTTGTCTCAAAAAAAAAAAGGCGGCTCCAAGACAACGTTTAGTTTCACAGCAGAAGAAATGCCCAGTCTGTGGACCTTCCAATACCCTAGAGAATGGGTGTGGGAATGGATCCTTAAGAGGCTAGACCAAAAAGGGAAGAAAGTAGTTAGATGAAACCAGTGTCATCTATATGGTGAGATTACCTGAGATTCTGGATTCGCGGTGCTAGGAAGTCTGCGCACCTAGGTGGGATTCTTGCTGCTTTCTCGCTGGATGGACTAAACACTGGATCAAATGGAGGTTGCCCCCAACTGAAGTTGAGAGACCAGAAATTCCTTGGTGTGGAGGAAGGAATCTGAGGACTTGGGGAGATGGGACCGTGCAGTGGATTAGTGATATGTGACCTCATGCATCACACCTTATACCTGCTGCCCCGTCCCTAACTGTGGCTCTCAGCGGGTCAGAACACATGGCCTTCACCAAAGCTTTGAGAATGAGAGTAGCAGAGGAAACATCTTTGAAGAACATGGTGGAGGCCATCCTCTTTAGGCATCTGGGTGAAGGTAAGAGAATCATCTGGATTTGTATTCCAATTCCACAATTCACCAGCTTAGCAAATACTGCACTGCTCCAATTTCCAGTTAACCCATCTTTAAATGAGAATAGTAAAACCTTCTGTCTTAACCCATTAAGGCTGATATAACAGAATACCACAAACCAGGTAACTTATAAACAACAGAAATTTATTTCACCAGGTGCGGTGGCTCATGCCTGTAATCCCAGCACTTTGGGAGGCTGAGGCAGGAGGATTACTTAAGCCTAGGAATTTGAGGATAGCCTGGGCAACATAGGGAGACCCCATCTCTATAAAAAATACAAATATTAGCTGGCTACGGTGGCATGTGTCTGTGGTCCCAGCTACTCGGGAGGCTGAGGTGGAAAGATCACCTGAACCCAGGATGTCAAGGCTACAGTGAGCCAAGATCATGCCA
>NW_012108919.1:1510896-1547377 GCF_000951045.1 Mandrillus leucophaeus | reverse complement strand
TCACTTGGTGGAAGGGGTGAGGGATCTCTCTGGGGCCTCTTTTATAAGGGCAGTAATCCCACTCATGAGAGCTCCCCTCTCGTGACCTAATCACTCCCAATCCTATCACATTGGAGTTTTGAGGGGCACACACATTCAGACCATAGCATCTTCTGACAGGGTATGTTAAAATGTACTTGGGACTTGTTTTAATCAGGTATAGTGAGACCTGCAGACACAGAAATGATTGTCATGAAGGAAGGACTTCCTACTCCCAGATTCCTAGTAATGGGAGGTGTGGCATGCCACACAGGGAAGCACCAGGGACCCTGAGGAGGCAGAAGAGGGACAAAGGTTACAGCATGGCCTGGAGCCTTTATCAGGGTTGTCGCAAGGAAGCACACATATGCAGACGGAGTTTAGGATTGCATCGTGTGAGTAACTCCAAAGGGCTCTGGCCTATAGGGGTGATCCCTAGTTGTCTGAGTACCTGGTACAGTGGAAATTTGGGGCAGGGGGATTATTGGCTTGGCTGGGAGAGTTAGATGAAGGAGACGGTTGGAGGTGTGGGCTCCAGATTGGTTGATTTGTGTAAAGGCATGCTCCTGGTGGAGTCTTTTACTGCCTAGGAATTAGCTAGCCCCAGAGGGGCAGCCTCTGCAGGACCAAGGCCCCACATGCCAGAAAATAAGAAAATGTAGCTAATACACAGGGCCACCATGGGACTTGTGTTAGTCTGCTTTCACACTGCTATAAAGAATACCTAAGACTGGGTCATTTATACAGGAAAGAAGTCTAATTGACTCACAGTTCCACAGGCTTAACAGAAAACATGGCTAGGAGGCCTTAGGAAACTTAAAACCATGGTAGAAGGCAAAAGGGAAGTAAGCACGTCTTACATGGCAGCAGGGGAGAGAGCAGGGTGAAGGGGGAACTTCCAAACACTTCCAAAACCATCAGCTCTCGTGGCCGGGCGCGGTGACTCACGCCTGTAATCCTAGCACTTTGGGAGGCCAAGGTGGGCAGATCACCTGAGATCAGGAGTTTGAGACCAGCCTGGCCAACACGGTGAAACCCCCTCTCTACTAAAAATACAAAATTAGCCAGGCATGGTGGCGGGTGCCTGTAATCTTAGCTACTCGGGAGGCTGAGGCCGGAGAATTGCTTGAACCCGGGAGGTGGAGGTTGCTGTAAGCCGAGATCGTGCCATTGCATTCCAACCTGGACAACAGAGCGCAACTCCATCTCAAATAAATAAATAAATAAATAAAAATAAACAAAGTAAAACCATCAGCTCTCTTGAAAACTCCCTCACTATCATGAGAACAGTCACCTCCCACCAGGTCCCTCCCTCAACACCAGGGGATTACAATTCAGATTACAATTCAAGGTGAGATTTGGGTGGGGACACAAAGCCAAACCATATCAGACTGAAATGGTGTAATGTTTGTAATGGTAGAGAAAAAAATACTTTTAAGAAGACCATTAAAGAGCAAAGATTGAGCACTGAGTAACAAGCCCCTTGTTCCCATCTGGTCTCCGGTGCTTGAACCGGGCCAGTTGCTCTTTATTCTGAGGACGTGGCCTCCCAGGACAGCAGGGCCCTCTCTCAGCACTTGCCAAGCTCTGAGAAAGAGCCTGGGAACTTTGGATATTTTCCCTGCCACTCACTCAGGAAGTTTTATCGGTTCCTCACCTATCTGCTCTATGCCTGTCACAGCTGATTGGCAGGAGGAGAACTTAGCAAGGCCCACCTGGGAAGTGCAGCACAGGCAGCCTCTCCACCCTCTGAGAGACTGAATATATAAACAGACGATGGCCAGACCCTGTATAAAAACAGAACTGGCACCGGGCGTGGTGGCTCACACCTGTAATCCCAGCACTTTGGGAGGCCGAGGCAAGTGGATCACCCGAGGTCAGGAGTTCAAGACCAGCCTGGGCAACACGGTAAAACCCCATCTCTACTAAAAATACAAAAATCAGCTGAACGCAGTGGTGCGTGCCTATAATCCGAGCTACTGGGGAGGCTGAGGCAGGAGAATTGCTTGAACCTGGGAGGTGGAGGTTGCAGTGTGCCAAGGTCAAGCCACTGCCCTCCAACCTGGGTGACAGAGTGAGAGTCTGGCTCAAGAAAAAAAGAAAAAAGAAAAAAAAAGAGGGGCCGGGAGCAGTGGCTCACACCTGTAATCCCAGAACTTTGGGAGACTGAGGCAGACGGATCACCTGAGGTCAGCAGTTCAAGATCAGCCTGGCTAACATGGTAAAACCCCGTTTCTACTAAAACTACAAAAAATTAGCTGGGCATGGTGGCGTGCACCTGTAATCCCAGCTACTTGGGAGGCTGAGGCAGGAGAATCACTTGAACCCGGGAGACAGAGGGTTGCAGTGAGCCGAGATTGCTCCATTGCACTCCAGCTTAGGCAACAAGAGTGAAACTCCATTTCTAAAAAAAAAAAAAAAAAAGAACTGACCCACAGCCTGCAGCAACCTGCCCAGGAAACCAGCCCCTTACCTATAATAGCCAGCCCAGGAAGTCAGCCTGCCTTAACTCAGACTTGTAGGAAGTCGGATCACTATGCCTAGTAATAATCCAGGAACGCAAACAATAATTCTTTTCGTTCTGCCAAAAATGGTCAGGATTTGATTAACAACTGACGCTTCCCTAATTTTGGTCCTTCTTTCCAATTCAGTACTAACCAGAGAAAGGTAAATACCCCTAAGCAACCACATAGGACACCCTGCTTCTAGGGAGCCAATCCAGCTTCCCACACCAACAGCCTCCAATCGGTGCACACCTGAAGCCCTCCCTTCCTTCCTCTGTAAAGCTTCCCCACTCCTCTGCCGGCCTTGGAGTTGCTGCCAAGCGCAAGTAACAGTGAGCGGCTGACTCCCTGCTGTAGCAAGCTCTGAATAAATAGCCTTTGCCTCTTCTCATCTGGTTGTTCTTTATTTATTTCCACACTTCTGATCCCCAAACATATTTAGGGATTCTATTTCCACACTCTTCACTGGTGGTCTTATCAGAGAGGCGTCGACGCAGGCTTGAAGCCCCACTCAGACAGTTGCTCTCCAACTCAGTTGTTCTCCCATCCAGCTCTGACCCTTCTCCCAGTTCCCAGATAGTTTAAATTCCTTTGAGGCAAGGAAAAAAAAAATGGCTCAGCAAGTATTTCTCCGCATCTGCTGTTTATGGTATGAATATTATACTCTGAATCCTTAAAAAACAGGATATTCAAAAGCTTAAGATTCAAAACACTTTTAACTACTATCTCTACTGTGATGTTTAAAAGGCTGTGGTGAAAGTCGTAAGATGAGACTTGATTCTTACCTTTTCTTTATATTGCTACCCTAATACCATAAGGAAGAGAATTTAAAATTAATAGAGACTCAAGTGATATGCCAATGAAATACAATATGGATCTTATTTCTATCCTGACTTGAGCAAACTTTGAAAAATATTACAAGGTAACTGAGGACATTTGAATGCTGGCTGGATCTTTGATGATAGTAAAGAGTTATTGTTAATTTTAATGTATGATAATAGTGTTGTATGTTTAAAAAGTCTTTTTCTTTTACAATAGTGAAATAGTTGTGGATGAAATGATTAGACGTGTGGGATTTGTTTCAAAACAATCCAATGATGAGGAAGATGGAGAGTAGGTAGGGACTAGATGAAACAGGATTTGTTGATAATTATTGAAGCTGGAAGATGGGTAAATGGAGTTCCTTATACTATTGTCTCTATTTTTGTATCCATTTGAACTTAAAAAACCCGACGTAATAATCATGCCTTTTAATTTTCTATAATTCTGATATTTTGACATCTTGGTGTCACAGGCTGACAGGTTCTTCTTGCCCGCTGTCCTGCAAATACTCCAAAAAGAACAGCAGTTACTGCAGCAAAGAAAGGGATTAATAATCACAGGGCCGGCCAGGTGAGGAGAACAGGGAGAAATCTCTCAACCCATTTCTTTGAGAATTTGGAGGCTAGGATTTTTTAAGGGTACTTTGGAGGGCACAGGGCTGGGGAACTGCAACAATTGATTGGCTGGGGATGAAATCACAGGGGTGTCTAAAACTGTCTTCATGCCCCTGAGTCAGTTTCCAGGAGGGGTGAGTGGGAGGAATGTCTCAGGACCAGGTGGCATCTCTTGGTCTACCGAAAATATCTCAAAACGAGTTTTTTAAGTTTCACAATAGTGCTGTTATCGAGGAGTCACTGGGGCAGTTATAAATCTCAGGAACCCCAGTTACGCGACTCTGGGGCAGTCAGCAGCTTATAGGAAAACGAGCTAAGCAATGGCAGGTCATTGTTTAACTCTGCCTAGTCATTAGCAAAGTCCGTAAGTCTAACCTTGTCTTATGAATGCAGCTTCAATCTCTGGACAAAGAGTGGGGTTAGTTTCCCTGGCCTCCAAGTTTAACTATAAACCAAATTCTTCTCATTGCTTGTGAGTCATCCATAGCCGTGAGTTATCATGGCCTCTGTGCTAGAATAAGCAAAAAAGCAATTTAGCCTGTGAGATTAGAAGCAAGATGGAGTCAGTCATGTTAGATTTCTCTCACTATTTGTAATTCTGCAAATGCAGTTTCACTGGGTCTTGCTGACCCTGGAGAGACTGCCCCTCCCAGGGTTAGCCAATTCCTGGAGACAGTAAATGATTCTCCCTTGAGTGTGCCTTTCACACGCAAACGCGTTCATCTAGAGGCCGGTCGTTCCACCCCCTCCTCTACCTCCTCCATACTTGGGACCAATACAGGGCCAGGTACCAGATACCTCAGGACAGTCCCTCCACCCCAGAGTCCCCTGAAATTGTTCAAACTAGCCAATCCTTGCCCGTGTTTTTGCCTCATTCCTGCTGCTGCCTCCTGAGTGATCCTGGTGCTCCCCCTGTGGCCCTCCTTGGGGGTCGCATCCCCTCCCCTTGGGATCAGAAAGTTTAACAGTCTTTTTCAGTGGCGGTCCTCTCCTCAGCTGCTGGCCTCACCGTACCTGAATAATAGTAAAACCCATATTTTAAAAACAAAAGTCTTTTTTGTTGTTGTTTTGAGACAAGGTCTCGCTCTGTCACCCAGGATGCAGTGCAGTGGTGTGATCTTGGCTCACTGCAGTCTCAACCTCCTGGGCTCAAGGGATCCTCCCACCTCAGTCTCCAGAGTAGCCAGGACTACAGGCATGTGCCACCATGCCAGGCTAATTTTTGCATTTTTTGTAGAGATGGGATTTTACCACATTGCCCAGGCTGGTCTCAAACTTGTGGGCTCAAGTGATCCGCCATTCTTGCCCTCTGAAAGTAAAAGTCTATTTTAAAATCCAAACACTGGCTGGGCAAGGTGGCTCACATCTGTAATCACAGAACTTAGGGAGGCCAAGGCGGGCAGATCACTTGAGGTCAGGAGTTCGAGACCAGTCTGGCCAACAAGGTGAAACCCCGTCTCTACTAAAAATACAAAAATTAATTGGGCATGGTGGTGGGCACCTGTGGTCCCAGCTACTTGGGAGGCTGAGACAGGAGAATCTCTTGAGCCTGGGAAGTGGAGATTGCAGTAAACCAAAGATCACACCACTGCACTCCAGCCTGGGTGACACAGTGAGGCCCTGTCTCAAATTTAAAAAAAAAAAAAAAAAAAAAAAAATTCCAAAAACTAAGCCAGGCATAGTGGTTCATGCTTATTTTCCCAACTAGCGGGGAGGCTGAGACAGGAGGACCACTTGAGCCCAGAAGGTCATATCCAGGCTGGGCAACAAAACAAGGCCCCCATCTCTAAAAAATAAGTAAATAAATAAAACAAGGAAAAATTTCTATTCTAAAAAAAACTGAAAAACTAAGATTGACTCTTATTTTGGTTCATATTGCTACTGTAACAGCTCTTCCCTACGGGAGTGAATTTGGAATGCCCTCTAGCCTGAGTTGGGTGAAGCAAGTTTGGTAGAAAAAATCTCATATTGCAAAAATTAGCCAGGCATGGTGGCTCGCACTTATAATCCCAGCTACTCGGGAGGCTGAGGCAGGAGAATCACTTGAACCCAGGAGGCAGAGGTTGCAGAGAGCTGAGATTGCACCATTGCACTCCAGCCTGGGTAACAACAGCGAAACTCTTATCTCAAAAAAAAAAAAAAAAAAGAAAGAAAAAGAAAAAGAAAAGAAAAAATCTCGTATTGGTAATTTATCTCATGATGATAATGATGATCATTAACCTGTCATAAGCACAGAACAAGCACTTAGTAAATGTTGTTGATTGGCCAATGGCAGGAGAAGAATGTCATTGAAAACATCGTTGTACTCTAATCCCAATAGGATGGGGCGCATTACCCAAGCAGGGCCGCATTTTGGAGCCACATTTTATCCATCTATTAATGCATAAAAATAAACGTGCTTTTATTTTCACCTGCCCTCTCCCACCGCCGGTCAGCTGCCCCTGAATATTTTTTTCACATTGAAGTTTATTCTGATCTGCTTATTGCTGTGGCATTTGCAGGATTCTTCTCCCACCCTCTACAAATGTCTTCACTGATTTCACAGAGGGGAAAATACTTCTAATGTACTTTGGTGAATATATGCTTGTTGGATTTGTATCGTGCCATTTCTTCCAAACAAGAAATTAAAAAAAAAAAAAAAAAAGAATACTTAAGTTCCAAAGAGTTGTCCAGATATATTTATGCAAGATAATTGGTTTTGGTAGAGTAATTTCTTTTTAACATCAAACCTGGCTGAAGAAAACCATCTAGGCAGGTTCATTTAGAGACAGGAGCTTGTATACAAGAATAAAGGCCTATGTTTACAGATATGAGTATTAAGTTAAGTTATATAGGCAAAAATGTAAAAGGTACACCAGTGTGATTCAACAATACTTGCCTGTTTCCCAGGAGTGCAAAGGAAAAAGAATAATCTTCATCACATACAAGGCTCAGGATTTAAGGGCTGTATCAGCACTTCTAGCACTGCTATAGCAAAATACCACATACTGGGTGGCTTAAAACCATGGACATTGATTCTGTCACAGTTTTGGAGGCCAGGAGGCTGAAATTATGGTGTCAATAGGGTTGGTTCCTTCTGGAGGCTCTGAGAGAGAATCTGTCCCATGCCTCTCTCAGCCTCCGGCATTTGCCAGCGATCCTTCACATTCCTTGGCTTGTAGATGCGTCACTCCAGTCTCTGGCTCCCCCTTCAAATGGCCTTCTCCCTCTGATGCAGGGTAGGCGAGCCCCAAAGTGGAACTTAACCTGCGAGAGTTCTTGGCTTCACCCAGGAATAATTCAAGGGCAAGCCAGAGGTAGAAGAAAACAGCTTTAAAGAAGAGGCAGTGTGTCAGCTTCATGACCGCTCCTGCAGAGCAGGCCTACTCCGCGCGCAGAGAGTAGCAGCTTGGGGCAGTTTTGTAGTCATAATTATATCCACTTTTAATTGCATGCAGATTAAGGGATAGTTTATGCAGAAATTTCTAGGAAAGAAGTAATCATTGGGTCATTGCCATGGAAAGAGGTAGTAACTCCCAGGTGGTCGTGACTGATTGAAAGCGCTTTTGCCCTGGCCCTGTTTTAGTTAGTCCTCAGGCTGGTCTGGTGTCTGAGCCCCACCTCTGGAGTCAAGTTCCACATTTTACCACACCTCTATGAGTCTTCACATTGCCTCCTCCTCTCTGTGTCTGCCTGCATCTGTCTTTTCTTAAAAAGAAACCAATCATTGGATTATGGCCATCCTAATCCAGTTTAACCTCTTTTTTTGGTGTTTGTTTTGAGACATAGTCTCACTCTGTCACCCAGGCAGGCTGGAGTGCAGTGGTGCGATCTCGGCTACTCCAACCACTGCTTCCTGGATTCAAGTGATTCTCTTGCCTCAGCCTCCTGAGTAGTTGGGATTACAGGCACCCGCCACCATGCCCAGCTAATTTTTGTATTTTTAGTAGAGACGGGGTTTCTCCATGTTAGCCAGGCTGGTCTCGAACTCCTGACCTCAGGTGATCCGCCCACCTTGGCTTCCCAAACTGCTTGGATTACAGGTATGAGCCACCGCACTTACCCAGTTTAACCTCATTTTAACTCATTATATCTGTAAAGATTCTATTTTCAAATAAGGTCACATTCAGAGGTTCCAAGAGGACATGAACTTAGGGGAGGTACTATTCCAACCCAGTACACGGGGGAGCTACAGGTGAATGAAAATAGGCAGGATCACATTTCGTAACATATGAATATGAGCTAGACCTATGCCAGGGATGGCTGCACAATGTATGATGTGGTACTTAGCCTAAAATATTGTCCCATAATTTGGGTCACTTATCTACATGATCAAAAATGAAGTCAAATTTAGGCTCAAACCCATAGCATATAGCTGCCCACAGTTCACTGGCTAAGAACCTGCTCCTCCCATCCTGTTTAGTCAGTCAGTTCCTCAGAAAAGGTAGTCAATACCATTTGTGTTATACGTACTGTACCATGTACTAAAGATAGTGATGAACAGAACATAGCCCCTGAACTCATGGAGCTTGCATTCTATAGGATAGATAGATTTTAAGTCATTGCATATGTGGTGGACATTACACTGCTGTTGAGGAGTTTTTACTGCCCTGTGTGTGGTAAGTCCCCAAGATCACCCTCGGTTTCAGTAATTCACTAGGAGAACTCACAGAACTCAGCATATAAATATAAACATACTCATGGCTATGATTTATTAGGGCAAAAGGATGCCAAACGCCATTAGCAAAGGGAGGTGCATGGGGTGAGACATGGGGGGAACCAGGCAGAAGCTTCCAGATCCTCTCTTATTGGAATCGCATAGAATATGTTCATTCCCTCAGCAGTGAGTTGTGACCACAGGTGTGAAAGAGTGCCCGCCAGGAAAGCTCATCACAGACTCAATGCTCAGAGATTTTTGCGAGGGGTACTGGTCCTGTAGACAGCCTCTGCTGGACATGTACTGAAATTCCAGACTCCCAGAAGCAAAGCAAAGATTTGTCATAAACCATATTGTTTCTACGAACAGCTTAAGCACATTGAGCCACTCCTATCAGTGGGAACCCTCCTAAAGTCTGAGCTCTCAGATACCAGACAAGGGCCAGCCTGGCAAGCAGACCTTTTCAAGGACAGCAGTTTGGGGCTGTTTTGTTAACTCTTTCCTGCACACCCACAGACTCAGCAGGTTGTATACAGGGTCGACTAAACTCCTCAAAGACCAGGATGCTACAATCAATGGGGCTCTAGATGACATTCTCCTGGAGCCGCATCTATTCCACTTCAGTCACCTTTATCCCCGGAAGATACTTTTATTCTCACTGAGAGAGAACAGCAGTTTTAAAAATAACAATATTGGGTAGATAAGCAAGGAATTGATTCCTTGCTCTGATCCCAGCCCAGTATTAGAGGAGTTGATGAGTCAAGTCAAGAAAAGAAGTGGGACTGTGGGTGGAGGGTGTACGCCCTGATAAGCCAGCTGTGCTGGGTTTCTCCTGGGCCTAGTAATCATTGCGCTTGTCTCAGACAGGTCATCTTGAGGCGGGTGAGATATAGTTGTGTGATGACTAGTCATTTTCACAATATGTAATCTTTGAAACACTATAGCAAAATGGCATTAATAGCATCATAAAAAATAGTACTTGGGACCTAAATATTAGATTCAAATGATGTGGTTGCAATTCTAAAAGGCAACTGTGCCAGCATTTGAGGGAGACTTGCTTGGGGTGATAGAGGGGATTGCTAAATCCCCACCAGAGCTTCCCAGGACTCGAAAACCTGGCTCTGGTTTGGCAGGATTTCATGACTCAGCCTCACACATATCCCATGAGAACACTGGGGACTGGGGAAGCCACACTCGTGAAATATATTCCAGGCTAACATGGTGAAACCCCGTCTCTACTAAAAATACAAAAAATTAGCCGGGTGTGGTGGCGGGCGCCTGTAGTCCCAGCTACTTTGGAGGCTGAGGCAGCAGAAAGGGGTGAACCCGGGAGGTGGAGCTTGCAGTGAGCAGAGATCGCCCCACTGCACAGCCTGGGCGACAAAGCGAGGCTCCGTTTCAAAAAAAAAAAAAAAATGTATTTTGAACTTGTCACATTAACTTGAACATTTATAAATTGTGTTGTTGGACATTCATTTTCTGCAGGCCCCAAACCCCAAAGTGGGTAACAGCTGGGAAGTCAGGACCTGGGCAGGCTCCTGCTTAGAACTGGCTGAATCTAAAGTGAAGCAATAGGCAGGCGTCTTGAAATGGAACAGATTAGCCCTTGGAGACAACAGTGAGATTTCTGGACCTGGCTTCAGTCAAATTATCAAGATTAAAAGAAATAGTTTGCAGTGTCGTTCACTAAGGAAGTGTGTGTGTGTGTGTGTGTGTGTGTGTGTGTTTCTTTTTCTGGCAATATAAAAGTCTGTCTCACACACACAAACATACACAAATACTTCCAAGTAGAACAGGCCTTCCTTTCAGTAAAATGATCTTTCAGTTTTCACAGATCAGTAAAACATTTTTTACAAGTTAAATAAAGAGACTTACTATACACTGAAACCATGATTTTCTTAAAAAAAATTATGTCAGCTGAGAGCAGTGGCTGATACCTGTAATCTCAGCACCTTTGGAGGCCAAGGCAGGAGGATTGCTTGAGCTCAGGAGTTCGAGAACAGCCTGGGAAACATGGCAAAACCCTGTCTCTACAAAAAAAATACAAAAATTAGCTGGGCACGATGGCGCATGCCTGCAGTCCCAGCTACTTAGGAGGCTGGGGTGGGAGGATGGCTTGAGCCCAGGAGACAGAGGTCGCAGTGAGCCAAGATCATGCCGCTGCACTCCAGCCTGGGTGACAGAGCAAGACACTGACTCAAAAAAAAAAGAAAAAAAAGTTATGTCAAGAGTAACAAATTGGGAAGGCCAAAATGTCAGTATGATAAGCAATGAATAAATTGTTTTTGTCATAAGAAACTTACTATATCATGCTTATTTTTCATAAGTATAAGGGTGTAAACATTTGAGGGTGGGAGAGTCTTTGGCACTAAATCCCAAATTTGCATTCACAATTGTGCCTCCCAAAAGGCCCAGTTATCACCAACCATGAGTTACCATGAGTTAGGCCCATCATCCACAGCAGCCACGAGGGTTACTGCCTAGATAGCTCTAGGGATGCTAGGTGGGTTTATATCTGCTCTAAGAAAAGATGGTACCTAGAGGTTTCCAGGGGCCCTGGAATAACTGAAAAATAAACAAACAAACAAAACAACAAAAAGAAACACCTCATGGAATGAGTGGAAGGCTCCTTGTGCTCACTTAAAAAGAAAGATGTTGTTTCTATATAAGCCAAATCCATGAGTTCCCATCTACCAGCAATAAGGAAATCAATAAGTTCGTAAAACTTATTAAAATCTTTTTCTAATTTTAGAAAATTCCAGGGGTTTATATGCAACCAAGTATAATGGAAAAAGACTTGAAGTCAGGAAACTTGGGTTAGAATCCTGGTTCCCTCACTTCCAAGTTCCCTGGCCTTTTTAAGTCATTTAAACTTTCTGAGTCTCAGTTTGCTCATCCGTCTAATAGTGGGGAGCTGATGCACAAAGAGTTGAGAGGGAATGTAATAAAAGTACCTGGCATAATGCCTGGCAATGAAATTTGAGTTAAAACTTGTTATTGTTTTTTAAAGTGTGGAACTGGAAAGACAAGTAACACCTGCGCTTAGAAAAGGAATTGCTACCTTCTTGCTCTTGTCCAAGACCAAGGTAAATGTCTGGGTCCAAACAGTGTATTTCTGGAAAGCCAGACCACATGAAAAAGTTATGACATGGGCATTTATCATGTTTTCCGGCCAGCCGGTACCTTTGAAACATCCTTTCTATGTTTGGGGAGTTAACTCAGAAAATGCTACCCAAAAGGCTTCTTCGCAGGCACATTGTAACCTAAGCTCCACCAATCAGACGTCTAAATCAGAATCTGATTCAGCAGTACACCAGAGTGGGCGGGAGGATCCATGTAGAATCTCCTTGCTGGTGGTAAAGGTATCCAGCCTTCAGAAACAGCAGTGTCTGCAAACTTGGATTCCTTAGGTGCAGAAATGGCTGCAGTGGCTGTAGTTTGTGGAAATTTCAGTTGTGCTGACTTGCTGGCAGCAGTGCAAACTATAGCAACTAATGCTCCATGATGACAGTGACAGCGGAAGGACAGCTTTCCCATCAAACCAGGTCTGCCATGTGATTTGGGACACTGTTCATGGAAACGGAACTTCAGACCAAGTTCCTAATACTTCTATGATGCAATGGTATTTTAATTAACTCTATTTCTGCCTAATCAGCCGGAGTCAGCTTCTCTTTTGTGCAAGAACTTAGGCAAAGGCAAATACAATGACCTTTCTAAAATGCAAACTAATCATCTCTTGTCTTTGCCCAAAATGTCACCATGATAAAGTCTAAACTCCTTATCTTGGCATATAGGCACTGCTGAATCTCTGGCCTCACCTGTCACTAATAGGTCTCCCATTCCAGCATAAGGTGCAGTCATGCCAAACTACTTGCCGTTACCCAGCATTTCATATTCTTCCTTATCCTCAGATCCTTTGCATATTACTATTTCTGGAAGCCAACAAAGATTTCTGAACATTGAAAGTAACATTAACCTAAATAACAAACAGAGTGAGGCTCTAAAAGGAAATGATGTTTATCTGGGAATAGAGTATTGCAATGGGAATGTGCATGCCATCGTAAACTATGTGCATATTCAGGGAGACAAAGGAAGAGAAAGGTGTTTGTTTGTTGTTTGTTTTGAAACAGTCTCACTCTGCCGCCCAGGCTGGAGTGCAGAGGTGCAATCTCAGCTCACTGCAACCCCCTCCTCCAGGGTTCAAGGGATTCTCCTGCCTCAGCCTCCCGAGTAGGTGGTATTACAGGCATGCACTCACACCTGACTAATTTTTGTATTTTTGGAAGACGTAGGGTTTTGCCATGTTGACCAGGCTTGTGTCAAACTCCTGACCTCAGGTGATCCGCCCACCTGGGCCTCCCAAAGTGCTGGGATTATAGGTATGAGTCACCACACCCAGTTGACAAATGTTTTTAAAGAAAATAATAAGGAAGGCCAGGCATTGTGGCTCATGCCTGTAATCTCAGCACTTTGGGAGGCCAAGGCAGGTGGATCATGAGGTCAGGAGATCGAGACCATCCTGCTAACACGGTGAAACCCTGTCTCTACTAAAAATACAAAAAAAATTAGCCAGGCGTGGTGGCGGGTGCCTGTAGTCCCAGCTACTTGCTACTCGGGAGGCTGAGACAGGAGAATGGCGTGAACTCGGGAGGTGGAGCTTGCAGTGAGCTGAGATCGCACCACTGCACTCCAGCCTGGGCAACAGAGCGATACTCCATCTCAAAAAAAAAGAAAAGAAAAGAAAGAAAGAAAGAAAGAAAGAAAATAATAAAGAAGATTACATAATTGTTTTGAAATATTATCTTTGGCTACAATGATCAATTGAAAGGGTAATGCCAGTCTGAGATTGGACAGGTAGTTACTGGGCAGATGTCCTCGGAGAAGTATTTTTTGTATAAGGTTGCAAAGGCCTTTGTTCAAGGTTGTGGTTTTTGTAGTCTTTTTCCTTATCAGGTGAACAAGTGTGAGGATCTTTTTTTTTTCTTTTTGAGACAAGTCTTGCTCTCTCACCCCAGCTGGAGTGCAATGGTGTGATCTTGGCTCACTGCAATCTCTGCCTCCCGGGTTCAAGTGATTCTCATGCCTCGGCCTCCCAAGTAGCTGGGATTACAGGCATGTGGCACCATGCCCGGCTAATTTACGAATCTTCTCTTCATGGCCTTCTCAGGCTGTATTTGTCAAGGTTTTCTTAACATTAGTGACTCCATTTTGATTCTGACAACTTTCACACTTCATTTCCCAGACACTCTTGCACCTAGGTTTGGCCATATAACTATGTTCTAGCCAATGGAGGATGTAAGGGGAAGCAATGTGTTCAACATCCAGGTCATGTTCGTAAAGGGAAGAGGCATATCTTCCCTTTCTTTTTCTGACTGGGTAGAATGCCAGAATGTTGGTGACCCATGTTGGCAGACAATGACAATTGTCTAAGAGTGGTGAGTCAGTGGATTTGCCAACACTGTGGAGCCACCATATCAACCCCGTATGGATACATGAGAGAGAAAAGATCTCAATCTTAGGCCAGGCATCGTCTAAGATTGTGGATCACGCCTGTAATCCCAATACCTTGGGAGGCCAAGGCGGGTGGATCATGAGGTCAGGAGATAGAGACCATCCTGACTAACACGGTGAAACCCCCTCGCTACTAAAAATACAAAAAAATTAGCTGGGTGTGGTGGCAGGCACCTGTAGTCCCAGCTACTTGGGAGGCTGAGGCAGGAGAATGGCATGAACCTGGGAGGCAGAGCTTGCAGTGAGCTGAGATTGCGCCACTGCACTCCAGCCTGGGCGACAGAGCAAAAAAAAAAAAAAAAAAAGATCTCAATCTTATCTGTAGGGCTTGTGTTTTTAGATGCTGAACCTACATCCTAAATAGTACACCAGTTTAGCTAGTTAAGCAGAAATTTAATTTAATAAAGATACTTAGGTAGGTCACAGAATTTGCAGGAGAATCAGTCATGCTTGGAGAGTACATAACCAGGAAAAATGCCCAATGTACTACCATATGACAGCACTATACCAGCAAAGGCCCTGCTGATCATACCTGGTGCTGTGCATTAGATGCCAAAACTGCTCTTACTGCCTCCCCTGAAATTCGATGCCTCCACCATCATCATTACCAGGGAAATGGTGCTTGCCTTCACATTGTTTCCCAGTCTCACTCTGGCACATGTCTACATTTGCAGGGCAGAGGTTAGATCACATATCTAATTGCAAGGGATACTAGGAAAGTGTGTTTCTGGCTTTTCTGTTGGAAAGGCAAGTAAGGCTACTGTGCAGCCATGCAGACTACGTACTGCGTAGCTCTGAAGGGCCACCATTCACATCCTTGTTACGTGAGTGGCTCCCCCTGGAGTTGTACAGTGGTGTATTAGTCAGGGTAGGCTAACACGTATACAAACAACCTCCAAATCTCAGTGGTCTCATATATGAGGGGTGTGTTTCTCACTCATGTCATGGACCAGTCATGCACTGTTCAGCAGGCAGCCTTCCGCATGGTGATTCAAGAAGCCTCGCTCCTTGCGTCTAGTAGGTTTCACATTCATGCACACAGAGCAAACATTCACTGTCATCCCATACCATTGATTGGAGAAACCTGGGGCAGAACATAAAAGGTATATGCAGTTGGTGCTTGAGGTAAGATGCTGTCAGCAGGAAATGAGTCAAAGCTCTCACAGAACTATTTGCTCCAGCCCTGACTACAATCAGAGTCAAGCCTGAAAGGATATGAGGGGGTACAAAAAAGGCATCTGATACACAAACCTCTACATCATTCTTACCTTCAAAGGACCACAATTAAGTCTAGCTCTAAATCCATTAAGTCCCTTGAATTTTGTCAAACACCTGATACCCCAGGGCTGGGATATACAGGGAAAATGACGAAAGTGACTGGAAATGTTCCTGTCAATCTTAAACCAATCACAAGCCTTCATCCAATTTCCCTTAGGTATTGAATGTTGCTAATTCACTTAACTCAACCATCCTGCACTAGAAGTCCCCCCACGCAGTTCTCCCTCGAAGTGCTCTCTGCAGGTAGGAGCTATTCACACATGCTCATTCATTCTTTTATTCTTTCTTTTTTTACTTTAAGTTCTGGGATACATGTACAGAATGTGCAGATTTGTTACATAGGCATACATGTGCCATGGTGGTTTGTTACACCTATCAACCCGTCATCTAGGTTTTAAGTCCTACATGTATTAGGTATTTGTCCTAAAGCTCTCCCTCCCCTTGCCCCCCACCCCACTATGGGCCCCGGTGTGTGATGTTCCCCTCCCTGTGTCCATGTGTTCTCATTTTTCAACTCCCACTTATGAGTGAGAACATGTGGTGTTTGGTTTTCTGTTCCTGTGTTTGCTGAGAATGATGGCTTCCAGCTTCATCCATGTCCCTGCAAAGGACATAATCTCATACTTCTTTATGGTTGCAGAGTATTCCATAGTATTCCATGATGTATATGTGCCATATTTTCTTTATCCAGTCTATCATTGATGGGCATTTGGGTTGGTTCCAAGTCTTTGCTATCACACATGCTTACTCATTCTAAGAGGGTATATGTCACCAAGCTCTTCCATGCCAAGCCCTCAAGTCCCTAGACCCAAACCCTCACATGTGTGAAAACCACCTCCTGAATGTCGTTTAGCTTTGATAAACTTTTTCCAGGAAGAGATGCTTCCACTTTGGGCTGCACAAAGTCTGCACTCTAAGTTTCCATTTCCCCGGGGATTCCCTTTCAAGAAATGCCCCAAAGAAAAAAGACAAAAAGGAGAGGAGAAGACCTATTCATTATACTTCAGAATATCTCCTCCTCCTCCTCCCCAGCTCTGAACTCATCCCCACAAGTTGCTTTCCCAAATAACTCATTGGACAAGGCTGTAACAGGGTCCCACAGGATGCTCACACCCACTTACCCAAGTGTCTCCCAGTGGCTGGCATCAGTGGGCACCTTTTCTTAACTACTAGGACCCTTCCTTTGCTGTTGGGTGGGCTGGCATGTGGTACTTCTTCAGGCCTGCCGCAAGCTCTGAAGATGACAGCAAACCTGCTGACCCCGAAGTGTCCTGCTCCGCTCCTCAAAGTGCTGTTTCTCATTGGGTGCACCCTGAGCCTCAAAGATGTTTACAGTGCAGTGTTTTCTTATCGCAGACACTCAAGGGATTTCCTTAAAGAATTTGGTTAAAGCAAGGCTAGCAGGTTCTTCTAATTCTGTAGCTGCCTTAGGGAGGGAGGGAAAATAACCCAGAGAGTTATATTCAAAACTCCAACTCAGGAGGACTCTGGCAGCATCCCACTGGTTATTCTCATTTCTTCCTCAGATTAAAAGGCAGTGGATCCCAGTCTGCTACTTTTTTTCTCAGCCTGCACAGTCAGGGCTGCCATGTACATGCGTTTAGGTTGTGTATTTCATGAGATCACCACATGCCATTCACATAACAGGTGTCTTTATTTCTTTGTGGGGTTTGGTGGGTGATTTTTTTTTTTTTTGGCTTTTTTTCCTGCAAATAAGAATGTGTACCTCCAGCATAAAATTTTTCCAGCAAATGGAAATAAAGTACCTTGTTCTAACAGGATAGATATAAACAATGCCACTTTAGCTTATTTAAAAAAGAAAACATTGGTGATCTAGCAATAACTAAAATAACCTGAGTTTCTAAATGAGTTGCTCCTTTCATGAGTGATGGGCTAATCAGCAATTGCCATAAAATTACTAATAAATTGCTTTTTGATACTAGTGTGCTGGTTATATTTGCTTTTTTATATTGTAGTTCATATCATTTGTCATTTTGTTGTATCAGATGGCATTGCTGAATTCACATTTTAAATCTACCATCATAATATAACCACTAATAGTATTTACCATGAATAATTCAAAGTAGTAACTATTATATGGAACTAAATTAGAAATTAATAAGTAATGCTAGGCTAATTATTTTATAGCAATCATTTATATTAATTATGAAATTGTCATAAGTGCAAAATTTTAACGTGTATTAAAATTCAGCAGCTTGTTACTATACGTTGCTTTAATATGCTATAAATTCTAATATAAGAAAGCTGAGCCTTAAATTATTTCTCCCCGCTGGAGAATATAGCTTCTTAAAACTAAAATTTATTTAAAACCTGCTGAAGGTCTACTATGTCAAAAGAAAGGTTGTAAAATCTAGAATCATTTCTATAGAAAATAAAATATTAATGCAAGTAAGCACAGAAATTGTCATAAAGAATTTCATTTCCATGAAAACAAGACATAATTGTTTTATATAAATTATTATGTCCTATTTTATTAATTATCTTTAGTTGTATGGTTGGTGGCTTAAAGCAGTAAACATTATTATCTGACATAGTGTTTGAGTCTTAGGAATCAGGGGCACTTTAATTGGGCGGTTCTGGCCCAGGATCTCAGGCCAAGTCACAGTCAGATTTTGGCAGGGGCAGCAGTCAGCTCAAGGTCGGCCTGGGCCGGAGGCTCTACTTTCAAAATGGCGCACTCACAGGGCTGTCAGCAGGAGGCCTCAGTTCCTCACTGTGTAGGCCTCTCCATGGGGCTGCTCATGCCGTAGCAGCTATCTTCCCGCAGAGTAAATGACCCAAGTGACGTATTCTCGCTTCTGCCATATGCTATTAGCCCACACAGGCAGTCCCCTTAGAAGATGGGGAAGCATGCACGAGACATGAATACCAAGAAGCAGAATTCAATACTGAGAATCACCCTGGAGGCTGCCTTGCACACCTAGTGACTTTGAGTTCCTAATTACTCTTATTTAAAATGTAAATTTTCTTCTAATTTGATTTGTACCATTCATACAGATTAACTTTATGGTTGTTTTATTGAGACATAATTAACACATTCATTTCCTTAAATATTTCTTGATAAGCCATGCCTCAAAAAGGTGGCATTGGTCAGATGCCGTGGCTCATGCCTGTAATCCCAGCACTTTGGGTGGCCGAGGCAGGTGAATCACTTGAAATCAGGAGTTTGAGACCAGCCTGGCCAGTGTAGGGAAAACCCGTCTCTACAAAAATTGCAAAAATTAGCCGGGCGTTGTGGCGGGAGCCTGCGGTTCCAGCTACTTGGGAGGCTGAGGCAGAGAATTGCTTGAACCCGGGTGGCGGAGGTTGCAGTGAGCTGAGATCACACAACTGCACTCCAGCCTGGGGAATAGAGAAAGACTCCGTCTCAAAGAAAAGGGAAAAAAAAAGAAAGGAAAGGAAGGGGAGGGGAGGGGAGGGGAGGGGAGGGAAGGTTTGGCTTTGAGGTTGTGGTGACTCTGATACAACTCCCCTGGGGGTGGGGTGGGGTGTGCATACTCATTTCAGAGACTTCAACCATCATTTATTTGCAGATGGTAAATCTGTATCTCCTGCCAGACCACTCTCCTGACTTGTATCTCCGAGCTGCCTACCAGACATACTCATTTACACATTCTCCAGGCACTTCAAACTCAACTTCTCCAAAGTCAATACTTCCTCAAAAATTACTTTGTTATTCTTCAGTAATCCCTTTGACATCATGAGGCAGCACATCAATCCAGTTGCCTGAGCCAGAAACATGGTGTCATCCCTGAATCCTCATGAGCATATATATCCAATCACTTATTAAGTCCTATTGATTTGACCTTCTCAGCATCTCCCAAATTTCCTCTAGATGCGATGGTCTCCAACACTACAGTGGTTCAGACGCTCAGCCTTCCTCCTCAGTTCTCCCAATTACCTTCTAATCACTCTATCTCTGATCTCATCTTCCCTTCCTCTGGTCTAGCTTTTACATAGGCTGCTAAAGTAATTTTAAATGTGAGTTTAATCACATTATTCCCTGACTTGAAGTCCTGCCATATACATTTGGTGCCATATACATTTCTTGGTTTGGCAAACAAGGCACCCTTGAGCCTGCTTCAGCCTGTTTTTCTTGTCCTCTTTCTCATTAGACCCCAACATAAACTCTAAGCTCCAGTCCTAATAAACTCCTCAGGATTCTTTGAATCACCTATATGGTCTCCTTACCTCTGGGTCTTTGCACATGTTACCTCTACTTGTAATATTTTTCCACTCCCTTGTTTACCATCCCAGATCTTTGCTATCTTTCCAAACATAGCTCCAGTGCCACCTCCTTTGGGCCACCTTCCCTGATTTCCCAATCTGAGCCAGAAGCCCCCTCTTCTGTGTTTTCCCACAGCATCACATGCATATCTCTATGGATGTAATATCATACAGTTTGACAAGCATATGTTCCTCCATCTTTGAAGACAATGACTGCATCAATGTTATTCAGCTGTTCAGTCCTAGTTACATAACACTCCCTTGATAAGTGGTAGTGAAAAGCAAAAAGGGGCAGAATGCCTTCTCCCCTCTCAAGGGCCTGGCTGGAAGCAGAACACTTATGTATGTTCCCATATGTTGCAGCTCTAGTCCTTACGTTCCCAGGGTGGGGAATTTTGCAGGAAGTCAGGGACCCTGAATGGAGGGACCAGCTGGAGCCATGGCAGAGGAACATAAATTGTGACGATTTCATCTTAATATGGACATTTATCAGTTCCCAAATAACACTTTTATAATTTCTTATGCCTGTCTTTATTCTCTTAATCTTGTAATCTTCATAAGTTGAGGATGTATGTCACCTCAGGACCACTGTGATAATTGTGTTAACTGTACAAATTGATTGTAAAACATGTGTGTTTGAACAATATGAAATCAGTGCACCTTGAAAAAGAACAGAATAACAGTAATTTTTATGGAACAAGGGAAGACAACCATAAGGTCTGACCGCCTGCGGAGTCAAGCAAAAAGAGCCACATTTTTCTTCTTGCAGAGAGCCTATAAATGGACATCCAAGTAGGAAAGATATTGCTAAATTATTTTCCTAGCAAGGAATATTGACACCCTGGGAAAGGAATGCATTCCTGGGGAGAGGTCTATAAATGGCTGCTCTGGGAATGTCTGTCTTGTGCAGTTGAGATAAGGACTGAGATACACCCTGGTCTCCTGCAGAACCCTCAGGCTTACTAGGGGTGGGAAAACTCCGCCCTGGTAAATTTGTGGTCATATTGGTTCTCTGCTCTCGAGCCCTGTTTTCTATTGCTTAAGATGTTTATCAAGACAATACATGCACCACTGAACATAGACCCTTATCAGTGGTTCTGCTTTGCCCTTGCCTTGTGATCTTTGTTGGACCCTTATCAGTGGTTCTGCTTTTGCCCATTGTCCCGTTCCCTCAGAAGCATGTGATCTTTGTTAGACTCTTATTAGTGGTTCTGTTTTTTGCCCTTTGAAGCATGTGATCTTTGTACCTACTCCCTGTTCTTACACCCCCTACCCTTTTGAAACCCTTAATAAAAACTTGTTGGTCTGAGACTCAAGCAGGCATCACAGTCCTACTGATATGTGATGTCACCCCTGGTGTCCCAGCTGTAAAATTCCTCTCTTTGTACTGTCTCTCTTTATTTCTCAGCCAGCCAACACTTATGAAAAGTAGAAAGAACCTACGTTGAAATATTGGGGGCAGGTTCCCCCAATAGGGGAAATGATGCTACTTGCTTAGAAGCTGGCCCTCTTGGCATGCCAAATTATACTGCCTCCTTCTAACTGATGTTACAGGTTGGATCAATACCCATTTCCCTACTTTTGCTTTGTTTTCCTTTTCTGTTGAAGCAGAGAGGCCAAACATGTGACTTTCTAGCCTTTCTTACACCTGAGGCGGGTTAATGACACAGTTCCAACCAATAAGAGGTGAGCAGAAGGCCCTGGGGAGGCCATCCCTTCCTGAAATAAAGGCAAAGCCTTAGTATGAGGATTTGGCTACTTCAGCTTTCTCTTTTCTTCCAGCCTGGAGTGTGGTTGTGGGGCCTTGTGATGCAGCAGCCATCTTGTGACTATGAATCCAACAGCCCTAAAAATGAAAATCACTCACTGAGCAGGACAGAGCAGAAAGACAGAAGAAGTCAGGGTCTTTCAGGACATTGCTGAGCACTGAATCAGCCCTGAATTGCCAACTTCCAATGATGTTCTGTAAAATTAAGTAAATCCCTAATTGTTTGAGCTACCAAAGGTCAGGTTTTCTGTTATTTGCAACCAAAAGCATTTCTAAGGGATATGATACCCTAGGGAGGTATAAATTTCTTATTACCTAGGACTCCTTGGAGTCATGTGCAATATTAATAACCAACGTAGGTACTATTTATTGAGCTCATACTACAGATCAAGCACAGTATTAAATGTTGATGATTCATGATCTCAATTTATTTTATTTTATTATTATTTTTGAGACGGAGTCTAGCTCTCTCACCCAGGCTGGAGTGCAGTGGCATGACCTCAGCTCACTGCAAGCTCCACCTCTCAGGTTCATGCCATTCTCCTGCCTCAGCCTCCCAAGTAGCTGGGACTACAGACGCCTGCCTCCATGACCAGCTAAGTTTTTGTATTTTTAGTAGAGACAGGGTTTCACCATGTTAGCCAGGATGGTCTCGATCTCCTGACCTCATGATCCTCCTGCCTTGGCCTCCCAAAGTGCTGGGATTACAGGTGTGAGCCACCACACCTGGCCATGATCTCATTTCAATCCTCACCTAAGAGATAGATGATAGTATTATTATTATGATGATGATGATGATGATGACAGAGTTCTTCTTAAGCATGGGATAATTCAATGAGAGAGACAAGGAAACTCACCTAAGGTCACCCAGTAAGTGTCAGAGTGTCATGCTCATAAGCACTGTATTGATCTGCAAATAACACCAGCCATTTGATCTTAATTTTTGGAGGACAGACAGCATTCCAGGCCTAAAGCCTTTCTGTTACCTGAGAACTGTCAATACAACAGAGCTTGGCTCATAATGATAGTTATACCACCTGTGTATAAACAAAACTAGTGTAACCAAATAAAATGGTGTTATTGTAAAGAGCTCATGGGAATTTGAGCAGGGTAGCCTTTTGGAAAGCACCAAAAGGGGCCTATTTGACTTTGAAGTGCAAGGTAACCTAGGTAGAGGCTATAAGAAAAATATTTGGCCAAAATGTTCCACATAATAAGGTCTCAAGAAATTCTGGAGTTGTCAGCTAGTGCTATGAAGAGGGAACTGGACTCTAGAAGAAAGAAGGGAGGGGAGAAAGGGCACTGCCTCTTGAAGCAGTGAGAAATCCCCTCTAGTGAAGAATAGCAGGAAAAGGTACAAGAAGAGCAAGGAGTGATACACAATCTGAAGCAGTTTTCTGCTTATGCTATAATTATTCTCTGAAACTTCAGAAACATCTGTTAATTGAAATAGCCTTGTATTAGCATTGTTTTGGAGATGGAGTAAAACGTGGCAGTAGGCCAGGTGTGATGGCTCACACCTATAATCCCAGCACTTTGGGAGGCCAAGGCGCGTGGATCACTTGAGGTCAGGAGTTTGAGACCAGCTTGGCCAACATGGTGAAACCCTGTATTAAAAAATACAAAAATTAACCAGGCATGGTGGTGCATGCCTGTAATCCCAGCTACTCGGCAGGGTGAGGTGGAGAATCACTTCGACCCAGGAGGCGGAGGTTGCAGTGAGCCGAGATTGCGCCACTGCGCTCCAGCCTACGTGACAGAGTAAGACTCCATCTCAAAAATAATACTCATCAGTGGCAGTACTTTCAAAAATCTACACAGGGATGAGTTGACAGGTTCCAGCTGCAAACTCACCTGTGTTGTGGATAGATTCTGTATTCTTCCCAAATACACCAAAGTCACTAGAACCTTGGGAGGAACAGGAAGAGGAACAAGATGACCTTAGTACTTAGGATGAAGGATAAAGTCGTTTTATTGGATAATACTGAAGAGGATGTTAGGGGAAAGGTAAAGCACTTAAAGTCACTTGGGTTTCATGGGTTTATTAAAAATTGGATGATATTTTAGACCAGCACTATCCAATACATATATAGCCACAAACATCAGTCATATATTTAATTTTAAACTTTCTGGTAGGTATATTTTAAAAAGGAAAAAGAAATACACAAAATTATTTTGACAATTGCTATGATTTGAATATGTTCCCCAAAGTTTTCTCTTTTTCTCTATTATAAAACTTTTTCTTCCTTTTCTCTTTTTCTCTATTTCTCTTTTCTCTATTTCTCTATTTTCTCTTTCTCTTTCTCTATTTTCTCTATTTCTTCTTTCTCTATTTCTCTTTCTCTTTCTCTATTTTCTCTTTTCTCTATTTTCTCTATTTTCTCTTTTCTCTATTTCTCTATTTCTCTTTTCTCTTTTTCTGTATTATAAAACTTTTTCTTCCTTTTTTGCAGCTTTTGCTATTATTTTCTACTATAGTAATTTGTAGAAAAGTTGAAAAATTCAGAAAAGTACAAAGAAAGAAATTTAATCCATCCATAAACCACCTTTCAGAAATAACCACTGCAAAAATTTTAATATATGGTTCTAAATTTAAACATACATACATATATATCTCAAATTAAGATATAGTATATGATATATACTTTTTCACTTTTAAAAAAGTTACATGATGCCCAAACTGAGGTCATCTTTCTCTGCACATTCAGAAGAATCAATACAGTTTTCAGCATGCCGCAGATAGCATTATGAATCCTTCAGTCCCTAAGGTTAAATAAATGTTATCTATTCCCAATCCTTTGTTATGGGTGTCTCCTCTGTCACTGTAAGTTTATGGGTTTTTTTCTTCTCCAAATTATGACAGTTCATCTTTTTCTCTTCATATACAATGTTTTCACCTAATTCATTTCTCACATGCATTACCGTAAGAGTAGCTTCTTTGGTCTCCCTGAATCCAATTTCTTCCATTTCAAAACATCCTGGTTTTTGATGCAAGACCAATTTTCAAAATGTCATTTTTGACCTGTTGGTAGGAAGAAGACAGAAGAGATGGGAGATCAAGCAGTCAGCTTTGAATCTCTGAAATAGAAATACACACTCCAGGGAAATCTGTGCTTCCAATGGGAATATAATTACTCCTCCATATCCTCCCCCTTCACATCCAACCCATCATAGAAAAGGGAAGTCTGACACAAGATACTTATTAAAACCTCAAAAAGGCATTAGAGCCCAGTTTCTCTAAAAAGGATACTAGAGGCTGGGCGTGGTGGCGTAATCCCAGCACTTTGGGAGGCTGAAGGAGGCAGATCACGAAGTCAGGAATTTGAGACCAGCCTGGTTAACATGGTGAAACCCTGTCTCTACTAAAGATACAAAAAGTTAGCCATGTGTGGTGGCGTGCCCCTGAAATCCCGGCTACTCAGGAGGCTGAGGCAGGAGAATTGCTTGAACCTGGGACGTGGAGGTTGCAGCGAGCTGAGATCACACCATTGCGCTACACCCTGGGTGACAGGACAAGACACCATTTCAAAAAAAAAAAAGAAAGAAAAGAAATGAAAGGATACTGGAAATTCCAGCTACCTCTTTCCCACCAATGCACAGATACAAAAAAGCTGACAGAGCACTAGAACTATGTCCTTCAGCCACAGTCCAGAGAGCAAAACAAATGGGTCTTACATAAAAATGAGAAAGGATATGAGGAGAAATTACACCCAAGCAAACTGAAAGTCTGGATAGACTTCCCTACATTAAACATGAAGAAGATGAAAGGCCGGGCGCAGTGGCTCACGCCTGTAATCCCAGCACTTTGGGAGGCCGAGGTGGGCGGATCACAAGGTCAGGAGATCGAGACCATCCTGGCTAACACAGTGAAACCCCGTCTCTACTAAAAATACAAAAAATTAGCCAGGTGTGGCAGCGTGCGCCTGTAGTCCCAGTTACTCAGGAGGCTGGGCAGGAGGATGGCATGAACCTGGGAGGCAGAGCTTGCAGTCAGCCAAGATAGCGCCACTGCACTCCAGCCTGGGCGACAGAGTGAGACTCTGTCTCAAAAAAAAAAAAAAAAAGATGATGAAAAAAATACTGTGTGCATTATGAAAATTTATTACTTCTTTAAAAGGAGGACAAAGAAACAACCAGACTAAGAAAAAAAGATACGGAACCCAGAGTCAAACAAAATATAACTCAAAGAAGAGAAGGAAATTCTCTATAATGGCTTCTCTGTAAAGCAACTAAAAAAAATATGAATTCTATAAATAAAAACTTACAAACAAGATGAAATACAAAGCAATAGGAAGAGAGAAACTTAAAATTCTAAGTAAACAGATCAAAGACTAAAAGAATACTCATCATAACTCATAGATTCTGCTTCTTACATATGACATTACACACAGAGAAAAGAGACACAGGCTCTGGGCCCTGCTTTTTAGAGGACTGAGGAAGATAAATTTATTAAAGAACACATGGGCATCTCTGATGTTCTGTGCTGGCACAGCAAAACCCACAACTCTAAACTAAACCTACTCTCATAATTCACACCCCTCAGGCCCCAAGGAAAGGTTTCTTCTGATGTACTGAAGAATGCCAAAGGCCATGAAGATTTTTGCGCCTTTGCCAACATCAGAGATGGACACTACTCAGGAGAATGAGAAAGATTTGAGCTGAAGAGTTTAGGGAGGATAACAGACCAATTCACTTGCTTGTCAAATACAGAGTCTCAGCATGAATTCCATAGATTCTTACTGAAGAAAGTATCATTTCCCAAAAGGCCAAGTATTCATTCTCTCATGTCTTTTTGTATCTAATTCATTGGTTTTGAAGGTACTAAAATATTACAGTATATTCATAACTGTTATACATGGCATCTGAGGAGCATTTTGCAACATTATACAACTCATATTACATATTATTCTTAAATGTGTACCTACATACAGACAAGAAATAACGTGAAGTGTAGTTCCAATTATTTACATTGGTAACTATGTGGACTTTAAACATTAACACTACAAATAGTTTTACAATACAAAAATCTTTACTATTATTGTATTAAATTTTTAAATTATTAAGTATCAACTTTACATAATTTTTATTTTTGTTCAATGTAATTATTATTTTGCAACACAGTCACTCTGTTGCCCAGGTTGGAGTGCAGTGTCAGGATCTCGGCTCACTGCAACCTCCACCTCCCAGGTTCAAGCCATTCTCCTGCCTCTGCCTCCCAAGTAGCTGGAATTACAGGCGCCTGCCACCATATCTGGCTAATTTTTGTACTTTAGTACAGACAGGGTTTCACCATCTTGGGCAGACTGGTCTCAAACTCCTGTCCCATCAGGTGATCTGCCTGCCTCGCCCTCCTAAAGTGCTGGGATTACAGGCATGAGCCGCTGCACCCTGCCTATCTCTTTTGATAGAGAAATTTCAGGCTGGATGCAGTGGCTTACACCTGTCACCCAGTGCTTTGGGATGCTAAGGTGGGAGGATTGTTTGAGGCCAGATCAAGACCAGCATAGGCAACACAATGAGACCCTCCGCTACAAAAAAAATTCCAAAACCTAGCCTGGCATAGTGGTATGTACCTGTAAACCTAGCTACTTGGGAGGCTGAGATGGGACAATTGCTTGAACCCAGGAGCTCAACGCTGCACTCCAGCTTGGATGACAGAGGACTCTGCCTCATAAGTTTTCAAATTTCAATTTTAGAAGAAAAATTCAAAAATCATTAAAACAATGTAAATCTTTTATTTACATCTATTTTGTTTTCCATGAAAATCAAATTGTCTTTTAAATTTTTTATCAGATACTTTGAGATGGTGTCTCGCTCTGTCACCAAGGAGTGCAGTGGCACGGGACTCAATGCAACCTCTCATTTGAGTGACTCTCCTGCCTCAGCCTCCTGTGTACCTGGGATTATAGGCACGCAACCACCACACCCAGGCAATTTTTTTTACTTGTAGTAGAGATGAGGTTTCACCACGTTGGCCAGGATGGTCTTGACCTTCTGCCCTCATGACCTGCCTGCCTAAGCATCCCAAAGTGCTGGATTACAGGTATGAGCCACTGCACCTGGCCATTTTTTATATTTTCACATTACATATATGTAAAACATCAAAGATACTGGGCACAGTGGCTCACACCTATAATCCCAGCACTGTGGGAAACCAAGACGGCCGGATCACGAGGTCAGAAGATCAGGACCATCCTAACACGCATTCCCTACCAAAAACAAAAAAACTAGCCGGACATGGTGGTGGGCACGTATAATCCCAGCTACTCAGAAGGCTGACGTAAGAGAATCGCGTGAACCCGGGAGACAGAGCCTGCAGTGTCCTGAGATCGCGCCACTGCATTCTAGCCTGTGCAACACACGGAGAATTCCTCAAAAAAAAATAAAAATAAAAAACGTCCTTAAATATGAAAACCTTCATTATACTCTGTCCCGAATTAGCAACTTTTCTCACTGACTTCAAGAATGAAGCTGCAGACCCTCACGGAAAGTATTAGTTTTTAAAGGAGCTGTATGTGGAGTTTGCTGCTTCAGACGTTCAGCTGTGTCTGGAGTGGAACTTCTCTCCTTCCGGTACGTTCACTGGCCTGGGAGGAGTGAGACCGTAGACCTTCATGGTGAATACTGCAGCTCTTAAAACCAGCACAATCCAGAGTCATTCATTTCTCCTGGTGGATTCCAGATCTTGCTGATTTACAAGAAAACTACAGAACTACACAGTAAATGTTACAAGTGCATTAAAAATGGAACGCACCCAAACCACCACCAATAACAGTTACCACAATAAAGCAAAAAAAATTCCTCACCACCACAGCACACAAAAAACCCAAAAGGGTTGCTGCTGGCTGGGGCAGCCTGCTTTTATTCCCTTATCTGGCCCCACCCTCATCCTGCTCATTGGTCCATTTAGCAGAGAGCTGATTGGTCCATTTTACAGAGAGCTGAGTGGTCCGTTTTGACAGAGTGCCGATTGGTGCGTTTACAATCCTTGAGCTAGACACAGAGTCACAGAGTGCTAGTTAGCTAGATATGGAGTTAGCTAGATACAGAGTACCAATTGGTGTATTTACAAACCCTGAGCTAGACATAGAGTGCTGATTGGTGCATTTACAATGCTTGAGCTAGACATAGCGTCATAGAGTGCCAGTCCTCCAAGTCTCCACTAGGTTAGCTAGATAAGAGTACTGATTGGAGCACATACGATCCTCCGGCTACATACAAAAATTCTCCAAGTCTCCATTCAGTTCAGAAGCCCAGCTGGCTTCATCCAGTGGATTCTACACCAGGGCTGCAGGCGGAGCTGCAAGCCAGTTCCGACCCGCGCCTGTACTCCTAAGCCCTTGTATTGTCCATGGGACCGGGTGCCCTGGAGCAGCGGGCGGCGCCTGTCGGGGAGGCTCAGGCCGCGCGGGAGCCCACCGCAGGGGGAGGAGCTCAGTCATGGCGGGCTGTAGGTCCTAGCCCTGACCCGCCGGGAGGCAGCTAAGGCCCAGCAAGAATTTGAGTGCGGCACGGGCCGGCCGGCACTGCTGGGGGACCCGGGCAACTTCCGCAGCTGCTGACCCGTGGTGCTAAGCTTCTCACTGCCCTAGGCCAGCGGCGCCAGGCGGCAGCTCAGTGTGCGGCGCCTGGTGAACCCTAGCCCGCACCCGCACCCGCACCCGTACCCGCATCCGCCGGAACTCGCGCTGGCAGGCGAGCGCCGTGCGCAGCCCTGGTTCCCACCCCGCCTCTCCCTCCACGCTTCGCCACAAGCAGAGGGAGGCAGCTTCGGCCTCAGCCAGTCCAGAGAGGGGCTTCCACGGTGTCGGGGCGGGCTGAAGGGCTCCTTAAGCGCCGCCAGAGTGGACGCTGAGGCCAGGGAGGCGCTGAGAGTGAGGGCTGCTGGCACATTGTCACCTCTCAATAACAACATAATGAGTGATTTTGCTAAAATGAAAGAAAAATTAATGTTATGAATAGACAAAGCATATGAACTATAAAAGTTTTTAGTACACACCTAACCATTGCGGGCCATGAACAGAACACTCAAATGTGCCCAATTAGAATTACATGCGTCACCTTTAATCTTTTGCTAAATTTCAGTCATGTAAAAACCGTGGCTTTTACATATATTTTCCATTTTGTTAGTATGAAAGTATATCTGTCAAGAATAGAGCATATTTTTTAATTTAATAATTTCTTAGTTTGGCTTATAACTTCTAGATATTTAAATATATAGAGGATGGGCCTGCATTTATTTTCTTGCTCTTATTCCTACAAATATCAGGAGCAGGACTGCTTATCAGTAAGGAACAAAATTGATACAGCAAAAAATTAAATTATTCCCGAGAAGGAAAGTCTTGAGACAAATGAAGTGAGCATAAGGAAATAAAACCCAAAAAGTCATTTAAGAAAAATGAATAGATACGGAAAATAAAAGTGACCCAGGTCCAATGGAGAAATTTGCTGAACACTTACCTTAGACAAGCGCTCAAATTTAGCGCGATAAATAATAGAAAAGCCTAAGACAGTATGCATCCCAATGTGATGCATTGAACACTACACACTAGCTATTCTTGCAAAAAATGTGTAATCTGAATCTAATGATAAGCAAATAATTGGACAAATTTCAATTGTGGGACATTTCACAAGACAACTTGTTTGGACTCCTCAAAAATGTCATTGTCATAAAACCTCCCTCCCCACCCTTCCCAGAAAATAACTTAAAGATTGTTCTAGATTAAAGAAAATGAAAGACATCGTTTTTAAAAAGTGACCCAATATATAGATAATTGTCCCTTGAAGTAAAAACTCAACGAAGCAACAGAAAAATTATCAAAAATATGGGAAAACAAAGCCAGGCACAGTGGCTCACACCTGTAGTCCCAGCACTTTGGGAGCTCAAGGTGGGTACATTCCGTGAGCTCAAGAGTTCAAGATGAGTCAGGGTAACATAGCAAGACCTCCAACTCTATTAAAATATATTTATATATAATATATATATTTATATAATATATAATGTATGTAAATATATATAAAGAAAACATTCTCTGAAAGAAAAATGGAATCCACAGATTAAAAAGAAAGTTTTCCTTTAAGTAAGATTTGTACTGAATGAAATGTTTAAACAGGAGAAGTTAGTTATATCTTGACCTTCCTTAGGTCCTCTTGGTTACCATTATGGTCCAGTGGCAATTGTACTGTCACACACCTTTCTTACTCTACTTTACACATTAGTTTCTGATTTTTCCTCCTTTCTATCTTTTTTTCTCATCTCATGACATTGGTGGAGTGGCTAACATAGTTAACAGTATGTGTAAAATAAGAGTAAGTAGGCTCAGAATAAGTGTCTAGTGGCCTTTACTGTGGCATAAAGAGCTCAGATTTGGTTAAGGTTACTGATAAAACTCAGAGGCATTCTTTACTTCCAGTTTCAGGGCTATATTCTTAAATGCAGACGTTTTCAGGAGTCTAACTTTCATACAAGGGAAGAAAAAGGATCAGGGAGAATCCCTTCTACTTCTCTCAATTTCCCATCTTAGCACACATTAGAAAAAACTTTTATCAAGATTTTCACCTCCTGAGGAGCATCCTCCTTTCCTCATCCTTGACTTTTAACCTACCTATATTATTATAGCTGATGTGAGTGTCTTGTAGGCAGTATACAAAGGTTATGCTTTCTTCTTTTTTTAATCCATTCTAACATTCTCTCTGTTTTAATTGGCATGTTGAGACCAAAGGTTGGCCAACTATGGCCTATGGGCCAAATCCAGCCCACCACCTGTTTTTGAAACAGAATAGTATGTAGAAGAGATTGCATGTGGTTCACAAAGCTAAATATTTACTATATGGCTTTTTTAAAAAGTTCATCAACCAGTGATTTAGACCATTTACACTTAATGCAATTATTGATATGTTTAGATTGATGCCTAATATTTTATTGTTTGCTTTTAGTTTTTATCTCTCTTTTTTGTTCTTCTATTTCTCCTTTCCTATCTCCTTTTGGGTTATTTGAACATTTTTTAATATTTCATTTTATCTATTTTGTGTTTTGACTTGATCATAGGTCACTGCAGCCTCAAACTCCTGGGCTCAAGTGATCCTCCCACCTCAGCCCCCTGAGTAGCTAAGACTACAGGCATTCACCACCATGTCAGGCTAATTTTTTTCTCCCCTCCCTCCCTCTCTCCCTCCCTCCCTCCCTCCCTCCCTTCCTTCCTTCCATCCTTCCCTCCTTTCTTTTCTTTCTTTTCTTTCGTAGAGGCAAGGTCTCACTATATTTCCCAGGCTGGTCTTAAATTCCTGACCTTAAGCCATCCTCCCACCTTAGCCTCCCAAAGTATTGGGATTACAGGCATGAGCCACTGTGCCCACCCTGTATCTCTTTATATAGTATGTTTATGGGTTGCTCTAGGGATTACAGTAGACATGTTTAACCTTTCTAAATCTACTTAGAATCAATATTTTACCACTGTAAGTGCAATATGAAAACTCCACTACCATATAGGTCTCTTTATTCTTGCCCCTTTATGTTGTAGTTATTATATACATCTATAAACATTAAAAACTTCGCCAGACGTTGTTTGAATTTTTGCTTTCCATCATTTAACATATTTTAAAGAACTAAAGAGGAGAAGAATATTATACTTATCTTGATATTCGCCATTTCTGTTGTTCTTCCTTCATTCCTAATGCTCCAAGTTTCTTCTTGGTATCATTTCCCTACTATATGGTGAATTTCCTTCAGCAATTTTTTTAGTGCAAGCTTACTAAAAACAACTCCTCTTAGTTTTCCTTCATCTGAGGATGTCTTTATTTCATCACTTCATTACTGAAGGATATTTTTGCTAGTCATAGAACTCTGGGTTGACAGTTCAAGCTAGGGGAACTCACACATTGGAAAAAATACTAAACTAAACATCAATTCTGTGGTACTTTGATTTTTGTCTTCTTCATTGATGTACCTGCTATTATTTACTTTTCAGAGTCCTCAAACAGTTGCTCTGTGCATTCTGTCCAGCTTTTATGGCTGCATTCAGGTGGAAAGACAGGGTGGGTTGTGCTTATTCCATTTTACCCAGAAGGAGAATCCTTATTAGGGAGAATAGTAATTTGATTAGTGGAAGCTGACATTCCCCTGTCAGTGTTTACTAGTAAGAGTATCAGTATGCTAAAAGTCACAGGAATGTTCAGGAATGTTCCAAATCCTTTGTTCTCTCTTTGACCTGCTTGCACCAGAGACAATGAGCCCTTGACCTTTCTGTTACTACCTGCTAAAACAGGCCCAGGGCATCTTTCAGGGATAGCTCTGGTCATCTTCCATCTCTTTTCTCCTGATGACACCTAGAATATATAAGGCCACCTAAAGTTCTCACAGATGGTGGCTAAGTCAGTCTGCTCTGTGAATTCAGCTTAACTCATGGGAGATTCCTAAGTTTAGATATGGAGAGAGAGTAAGAGGGCCCCACTTTGGCCCCAGATCCAAGTATATTCACCGATCCAACTTTGTCATAAAGTCCAACTTTGTCATGGTTCACATGGGGGTTGTCTGTCTCCTGCCTGATCCATTAATTAGTTGATACTTCTTCTTCATTGGCCATTAGACCCCTGTATCTAGTCTCTCTATACATAGACAGAAGTCTAATATGTCTAGTTTATCGTAATGTATACTAATGTATCGGGGATAGGAATCAGAAGCCCTGTCCCAGCTGGTTTAAGCAAAAGCAACTTATTGGATTACATAAATAAAATGCCAATTTCAGCCTAAGCTAGAATCAGACACTCAAAAGGACCTGTCTCTTCATTTCTCAGCCTTCTTTTCTCCATAATGGCTTTAGTCTTAGGCCACATGGTAGCCCCAGGAGCTCATGGTTCAAATCATCCTATACCTAGACATCACAATAAAATAAGACTACCTCTTCCCAGTAGTTCCTATTAAGAACCATAGAATTGGGCTGGGCTTGGTGGCTCACACCTGTACTCCCAGCAATTTGGGAGGCTGGGGCAGGCAGATCACTTGAGGTCAGGAGTTTGAGACTAGCCTGGCCAACATGGTGAAACCCCTGTCTCTACCAAAAATACAAAAATTAGCTGGGTATGGTGGTGCTTGCTTGTAATCCCAGTTACGTGGGAGGCTGAGACAGGAGAATCACTTGAACCCAGGAGTTGGAGGTTGCAGTGAGTCAAAATCGAGCCACCACACTCCAGCCTGGGCAACAGAGTGAGACTCCATCTCAAACAAACAAACAAACAAATAATCCTAGAATAGAGGCTTTTTTTTTTTAGACGCAGTTTCGCTCTTGTTGCCCAGGCTGGAGTGCAATGGTGCCATCTCAGCTCACCACAACCTCCGCCTCCCAGGTTCAAGCAATCCTCCCGCCTCAGCCTCCCGAGTAGCGGGGATGACAGGCATGTGTTACCACAACGGGCTAATTTTGTATTGTTAGTAGAGATGGGGTTTCTCTAGACTGGTCTCGAACTCCTGACCTCAAGTGTTCCGCCCGCCTTGGTCTCCCAAAGTGCTGGGATTACAGGCGTGAGCCACCACGCCCAGCTGCTCATTAACTTTGATTGGGTGACATGCCCATGCCTGTCATCTGCAGAGCGATCAGTCCCTCCAAACCGCATGGACTGAGAGTGGAGAAGAGCGACTGCCCATGGAAAACTAGGGTGCTGAGACCAAAAGAAAGGGAATGCTTTGGAAAACAAAACAACAGGTGTCACATCCAAGGAAAAGTGGATGCTATCCAATCTGTAGTTAGAACTGACATTCATTATACTCCTATCATAGGCCAGGCACTGTGCTAAGTGCTTTACATATGTTATTGTATTCGATATGGCCGGTAATAATAATACATGAAAAGTTAGTCAACATCATTAGGCATCAGGGAAATGTATGTTAAAATCACAATAAGGAACCATTCTATGAGGACTGAAAATACCAAAATTTGGCAAGAATGTGGAACAACCGAAACTCTCATCTATTGCTAAGAGTGTAAAAGAGTGCAGTCGCTTTGGAAAAACAATTCAGCAGTGTCTAAAGTTAAGCTACCATATGATTCAGCAATTTGACCCAGATACTTTCCCTAAGAGGGATAAAAATGTATGTACACACAAGGTCTTAAACAAGAATGTTCATAACGCCCTATACATAATAGCCAAAAACTATAAACAAAGCAAATGGCCATTAATAGGAGAATGGATGACCACTTGTGGTATGGTCATACAATGGAATACTGTTCAACAATTAAAAGCAACTAATTACTGATACAACAGCATGGATGAATCTCATTGATATTGAAGTCAGACGCAAAGCAGAAGAAAGACACTTCGCAGTGTGTATTGTAGGTCTCCATTTATATGAAATTCAAGAAAAGATAAAACTAATCTATGGTCATTGAAATTTGAAAATAGTTGACTGGGCGCGGTGGCTCATGCCTGTAATCCTAGCACTTTGGGAGGCCGAGGCGGGCAGATCACAAGGTGAGGAGTTTGAGATCAGCCTGGCCAATATGGTGAAACCCCATCTCTACTGAAAATACAAAAATTAGCCAGGCGTGGTGGCAGGCACCTGTAATCCCAGCTACTCGGGAGGCTGAGGCAAGAGAATTGCTTGAACCTGGGAGGCAGAGGGTGCAGTGAGCTGAGATTGCGCCACTGCACTCCAGCCTGGGCCACAGAGCAAGACTCCATCTCAAAAAAAAAAAAAAAAAAAAAAAGGAAAATAGTTGCCATGGGGTGGTGGTGGATTGTCTGGAAAACTGGCACAAAATAACTTTCTGGAGCAATGAAAATGTTCTAGATCTTGACTGGGTGGTGTATACAACTGCTAAATGTCATAACGTTCAACATATAGGTCTGTGGAATTTATTGTATGCAAATTATACCTCAATTTTTAAAAATTACAAAGGACTAACATTAAAGTTTGGGCCACAGTTTAATTGTTCCTCTAATGTTGTGCACTAGTTTTTCCCATTTTTTCCCAATCACAAATTATGATACAATGACTATCTTTTGTGCATATGTGAAATTACCAATATTAAACATTTTGACCCTTAAAAATGACAAGTTTGTATGGTCAAACCTAGTAGATTTTTAATATTTTGGATTATTCCCATTATCCCCATTTTTAGTTAGGTGACTTGAGAAAAGTTTACAAATTTTGTTGATACTCATTGCTAAACTGCTTTTTCTACCCGTTTTATAAATGTATACTCCTTTTACAAAAGTGTCTCTCAGGTTGGTGCAAAAGTAGTTGCAAGTATACTTGCAATGGCAAAAGCGGCAACTACTTTTGCACCAACCTATGACTTGAATCCTGTTTTTTAGTTCTTCAAATTTTGATAGACATTTATCTTTCACATTCACATGCACGTTCCTCTCTGCCCAGCACTTTATGCATCTCTCATGGCTCATAACACATTCTTCTTCCATCACGTATGTGTACACATATGGCTGTATAGGAAAACAGCTTCTGGAGGATAAGAACAATTTGTTTTGGGGTTTTTTTTATTTTTAATAAAATCTCCTAGCTTGATGCCTTATGCATTTCATTTATTCATTCAACTAACATCTTCCAAGTTCACGTAAGGGACCAGTTATCTGTGAATGGTGTAACAGGCCTTCAAAAAGTTCACGAAACTAAACATTATCAGTTTCAAATATACCTGACAGGTCTCATTTTAACAATCATGCCCCACGTTTTAAGTTCCCAGACTGCGACCTTCCCATGTTTTTGGTGCTCTAATCCGGAAACAAAAACTCTGAAAATTTAGTTTTGAATGTATTATGTGAGGGCCTTTCCCTGGGCCCTGCTAATAATTCCTTAAAATGTTCCCCAGAACCACATGTTGGGGAACTTAGGATAATCAGTGAAATCTAGGGCAGCCTGTTGGTCTGGGACTTTTCACAGGACTCTGAAGGGCGCCGGAGTAATTAATTCCTTTATATCGACAGCAGTGCAGTGAATATGCAAATCGTCGCAGCAACAAGCTCCTTCCAGTTCCGGAGTGCCCGCAGGCTCCTCCCGGTCGCTGCCGTCGCCTAGCGAATGGGGCGGGGGCTCGCACGGTCCCTGCAGCGCCCCGAGACTAGCCACACT
>NW_012108919.1:1457624-1510181 GCF_000951045.1 Mandrillus leucophaeus | reverse complement strand
GGGCAGGCCGGAGGCGGGTCAGCCAAGGGCACCGGCATCTGCCCGGACCGTGGGGCGAAGGTCCGCGCCCGCCTTGCTCGGCCGCGGTGGCGGGGCTTAGCCCAGAAGAGACGAATTCCTGGGAATCCCGGGCGCTAAAGTTGGAGGGAGGTGCGTGCTGGGGCGGGGAGGTGGTGCCCGCCCACTCCTAGGGTCTGCTTCTGGGCACCGCCTTCCAGGCGTTCTGTTTGGCAGGGCGCAGCCTGTTGGCCGCTCAAGGGGAAGGGGCGGGTATGTTTGGGGAGCAAAGCTCTGAGAAATGAAGGGTTGGCTTTACAGTTTGCTTTCAAATTCTGATGGAATCATTAATTCGTGGAGTCCTAGCGTCTACCCTGTCCCTGGCGCTTTTCCAGATGTGTGGGATATGTCAGTCCACAAAATGTTTTCCCTGTGGAGCTTAATTCTGGCGGAGGAGACGTAGTAAATGTGTATGGATATACGTATGCATAATTAATGTATATATAATTTATACATAATTTTATATATTCATAATTTGATAAATGGTACAGGAAAATTATAGGATAAGGCTTGGGAAGTGGAATGGGTCTCCAGTCGTGAATTTAAATAGGGTGATCAGAATCGATTTCATTGAGAAGGTAGTATTTAATTAAATAGAGTCGTGTATCCCTTCAGGACAGTCGCCTACTTGAGAAATGAGTCATTAGGCGACTTCTTCCTTGTGTGAATATTGTAGGGTGTGCTTACACAAACCTGGATGCTACAGCCTACTACACAGCTAGACTAGCAGGTAGAGCCTAGTGCTCCTAGGCTATAAACCTGAACAGCATGTTACTGTACTGAATACTAGAGGCAGTCTGAACACAATCGTATTTGCACATCTAAATATAGAAAAGGTACAGTAAAAATATGTATTATAGTCTCATAGACCACTGTCGTGTGTGCCCCTCTGTCCTGGGCTGAAAGGCAGTTGTGGGGCGCATGACTATTTAAAAAGGAGGTGAGAGAAATCACTGCCCTGGAGATGAGGGAAGTAAACAAGATCAACTTATTAGATAGCATATTGTTGAATAAAGAAAAAAATCATTTCGAATAATCAACAGACTTGGCAAAATTATCACTTTGGGCAGTCTTTACGTGTTCATTAGTAGCCATCACTAACCACACATTTTTCCTATTCAACAGATAGGCCCAGCAAGTGTTGACTATATCTAAAATTTAAGAGTATCTTTGGCTGGGGTAAAAACTGATTAGTAGAGCAATAAAGTGAAGGAAACTGTATATACAGAGTGGGGAATGAGTAGTGAACTCGGTGCCACTGTCCTTCAGGAATTAGGAGTCGGAGATGAGTTTGGTCTTAGATTGTGCCCTTTATTGTGCTTTTTCTGACAAGCTAGTAATTTCCTATTTGTTTTTCTCTCAATACAAGAGTATGGGGCAAAAAGAGAGTGTTATTTCTCATGGATTTGCTGACCAATCCGTAAGGTGGTACTGTTGTTTTAGTGTCAGCGATCTCATTCTTCAGTCATCATAAAAAATAAGTATGGACGCATAAAAACAGAAGCAGAGCAGGGACACAGCTAAGGAGAGGTGTATGCTCATTAACCAGCTAATGAGCGTTTCCCAGCCACTTGTTTGCTTGGTACCTGAGGTTCTCAATTGGGCTACTTGAGGATATCATGAGTAGGAAGTTTGTATTTGGTTTCCACATCCTGTCCAAGGCTAACTTTGGGCCTCTGTTGTAATTGTGGGTTTTTAATATCCTCTTAATATGCTGAAAGTCCCTAGAAAGGGGAATTGCATGTTACTCGTTAACAGCTCAGTTGACTTGCTTCCTTATGATCAGTGAGGACTCTAGGAGTAGGCGGCGCCCTCAGGTACTGCCCTTTGACAGAAGGCAAGAGGGCATATCCTTCCCTCAGCAGGGGTTGGAGTGCCCACTGGCAAGTGGCCAGCCCTTCTGTCGACTTTTCAGAGGCAGGATTTCTTGGAAATAAGCTTGCTGTTTCTGGTTCCAATCTTTCTGAAAAAGAACAACAACAAAAAACTATAGTATCTAAATTGGCGTTACAAAGCAGTCATGTGATTGTTTTGTTTATGTGGACGTGGGGATGAAGAGGTTATGTTCTAAATACATGAATGGTTATTTTCTTACTAGAAACAAGGAATTTGGGTCTAGAGTAACCCTGTCACTCTTCACAAGCCATTCCAGACTCAGGTGTTTTCAAGCTCCCTGACACATGGGACAGTCCAATAGAGTTCTAGGGCAGGTGAGGTGGTCCTTAAGAGGTCCCCTAGATAAGTGCTTTCATTCATTCACTCCCACTTTCTCAAGCTAGGTCTCTTCTGTGTTGGGCAGACATCCTGGGTCTCTTCTCATGGAGGCCAGTTTCTGTCTCAGGACTGGAAATAAACTAAAAAAGAGATACCAGATTTAAGTGAGCTCATTTGTGTGAAAAGGGAAGAACTGAGGAGAAAGGAATTCATTTCAAATTTTCCCTCTAGACAGTTTCATAATCCAGATTGTAGAAGTCATTACAGTTCAATTACTCTATATATACACACACACACACACACACATATATATGTATTCCTAGCCTGCTGTATGCTAGACCCTTTGCCAGATGCTAAAGATAAAAAATGAGCAAGACTGGCTGCTCCTGGGCAGCTTGGGCAAATAGATAATACAGATGAGGAAATAAAGTATTAAGTGCTATGATGAGTTATCTGTACTGAACTGAGAACACAGGTATGGGAGCAATAAAGGTTGCTCCCTTAGCTGGGTGGAGGAAGCAGAGAGAACCATAAAATGTAAAAAAGAAAATGCCACATCTGAAACATAATGTATACTCAGTAAATTGGCAATTTAATGAAGAAAAGTAAAAAGAATGCTTAAAGTTTAACAGTTGGGAAAGGGGAGCAAGCCGTGCTTAAGCATGGAATTGCAGGAAATAGAATAGCTTAGGTTGCTAGAAAGAAAGCTGAAAGGATAAGTGTGGTCATAAATAGCAAGGGCTTTGTATGCCAGGTCAAGGACCTCGTGTCATAGCACAGTGGTTCTTCGAATCTAAGGGCCCAGTTTTACCAACAAACACATACACACACACATAAGTCATTGCACTTTATATTTTGTCAGTCTGCAAATGGTTCTTGATACAGATATGGATTATTGCATCTCTTGCTCTCATCTTGATGCTTACAATGACCACAGTTACCCTCCTCTTCCCAAGTTGTGAGTAGGCTGGGAATGACTCCCATAGGCTGCGGCGAAGTGTCAGATCTGTAGGGTTCAGTTCACATCACATTTTTGTTTACTCTCGATTTTATTGTAGGGTAATCAGGGGCGAAGGACTGACAGTGGAAGCTGATCAGCTGCAGCATCTTTCTGGTCATTCAGGGGCCTGCTGGGGAAACCTTTGACCTTTGAGTTGGCGGGTGACCCTTCTTGCTCCTACCAGTCTTCTACAACACCAGACCTCAGACTGGTGCCAGTTAATGGCAAAATTTGAAAAGTAGTGACAAATATGTAGCAAGATTTTCATATACTAAGTTGATTAAATGGAAGTTCTGTAGATTGTTCATCTTTTTTTTTTCTTTTGGTGTCATAATTTCATTTTTAGTATAATATTTAATAGTAGTAGTAAGCAGCTATATTTAAATGTTCTTTTATAACAATTAAAAATTGGCAACTCAAATCTTGTTTTATTTTATTTTTTATTTTTATTTTTTTTTGAGATGGAGTTTTGCTCTGTCACCCAGACTGGAGTGCAGTGGTATAATCTCGGCTCACTATAATCTCCGCCTTTCGGGTTCAAGCAATTCTCTTGCCTCAGCCTCCCGAGTAGCTGGGATTACAGGTGCCCGCCACCACACATGGCTAATTTTTGTATTTTTAGTAGAGATGGGGTTTCACCATCTTGGCCAGGCTGATCTTGAACTCCTGACCTCATGATCCACCTGCCTCAGCCTCCCAAAGTGCTGGGATTAAAATTAAAAAATTTTTAATATTTTTGTTTTAGATACAGGATCTTCGTTTGTCACCCAGGCTGCAGTATAGTGGTGCGATCATAGCTCACTGCAGCCTCAAACTCCTGAGCTCAAGCCATCCTCCTGCCTCAGCCTCCCAAGTAGCTAGGAGTAGCTGAGACTACAGGCACACACCACCACACTCTGCTGATTTTTTTTTTTTTTTCTGGAGACGAGGTCTTGCAGTGTTGCCCAGGTTGGTCTCGAATACCTGGCCTCAAGTGATCTTCCGACCTTGGCCTCTGAAAGTATTAGATTTACAACCATGAACTAGTTCACTTGGCCTAATTAAAAAAAAATGATTTTAGGAATTCATAAAATCTAAAAGCCAAGAAACTAAACCATATACTATACCACCTCCGTCAGATGAGTACCTTCAAACAAGAAATTTACAAAATGGATTGGATCTAGGCTAAATGCACAAAAATTTATAGAAAAGGTAATGTAAAAATTGTTGGAAAATAGCTCTCTAAAGATAGGCTTTTGCAAAGACATTACAAGAAAAGAATGCTATTGACTGATATCTCTTATGATTAAAAATGAGAAAATCCTTAACAAAATACTAGCAATCCAAATCCAGCAACATATAAAAAGTGCAATGTACTTAAAGTCTAATGTACATTAAAGTATAATTTTCCTAAATAAAAGGAAAGACATCCATTTTCATTGATCTGAATACTTAATATAAAGGTGGCAGTACTTTTCAAACTGATCTACAAATTTAACACATCCCTATCAAAATCCCAAGTGGTTTTCTTATAGAAATTGACACACAGATCCTAAAATTCATATGGAAATACAAGAAAACAAGAATAACCAAACAACCTTGACAAACAACAAAGTTTAAAACCCACACCTTGGGAGGCTGAGGTCAAGTCTCTAGTGAGCTATGATTGCACCACTGCACTCCAGCCTGGGCAATGGAGCGAGACCCTGCCTTAAAAAAAAAAAAATCAAGAGCAACAACAACAGCAAACACTTTCTGATGTCAAAGTTAAAACAGACTTACAAGTAATCAAGAAATTGTGGCACTGGCATAAGGACAAACATATAGATCAATGCATTAGAGTGGAGAGCCCAGACACAAGGCCTCATGCTTACAGCTCACTGATTTTCAACAAGAGTGACAAGGCGTTTCAGCGGAGGGAATGGTGCTGGGACAACTAGATACCCACATGGAGAAGAATGAAGCTGAACCCACTACCACACACCATTTAAAACACTAATCCAAAATGAATAAAAGACCTAAATGTAAGAGCTAAAACTGTAAAACTCTTAGAAGACATGGGTGTAAATCTTCAAGTACTTGGATTTCTTAGTGGTTTCGTACATCTGTTATCAAAAGCACAAGCAACAAAAGGAAAAACAGATGGGTTGGACTTCATCAAAAGTAAACTTCTGTGCTTCAAAAGACAGTATCAAAAAGTGAAAAGACAACCCACAGAATGGGAGAAAATGTTTTCAAATCATAATCAGATAAGGAGCTTGTATCTAGAATATATAAAGAACTCTCACAGCTCAGTAATACGAAGACAACCCTATTAAAAATGGGCAAAGGACTTTGCCTTAGTCTGTTCTGTGCTGCTGTAAGGGAATAACACAGACTGGTAATTTATAAAAAAAAAAAAAAAACAGATACATTTCTTGCAGTTCTGGAGGCTAGGAAGTTGAAGATTGAGGGGCCCACATCTGGCCAGGACCTTCTTGCTGCTTCATAACGTGGCGGAAGGCAGAACAGCACACATATCAGGGAAGGGTGGGAAACTCATTCTTTTATCAGAAACCTACCCCTGAGATAGCAGCATTAATCCATTCATGAACAGAGCCCTCCCGATAGCCTAATCACCTCTTAAAGGACCCACCTCTCAACACTGGTGTGTTGGGGATTAAGTTTTCAACACATAAACTTTGGGGAACACGTTCAAACCATAGCTGACTTGAATACACATTTCTCCAAAGAAGATATCCAAATGGCCAGCAAGCCCATAAAAAGATGCTCAACATCATTAGTCATCAGGGAAATGCTAATTAAAACCACAGTGAGATACCACTTGACACCCAATAGGATAACTATAATTTTTTAAAAACCCAGATAATAGCAAGGATTAGTGAGGATGGGGAGAAGTTGGGACCCATGTGTGCTGCTAGAGGGGGTGTAAAATAGTACAGCTGCTTTGGAAAACAGTCTGGCGGCTGCTGAAACAAACATAGAGTTATCATATGATCCAGCAATTCTACTCCTAAGTATACATTCAAGATCATTGAATACATAACGTCCATGTAATTCATAATAGCTAAGAAGTAGAAACAACCCAAGCATCCTTCAACTGATAAATGGATAAACAAAATTTAATATAGCTATACAGTGGAGGAGTATTCAACTATACAAAGAAATGAAAGTACTGACGTGCTACAACATGGATGACCCTTGAAAACATGCTAAGAAGCCAGTCACAAAAGACTATATATATTATATGATTCAGTTTCTGTGACATCTCCAGAGTAGATAAACAGAAGAGACAGCAAATAGACCAGTGCTTGTCCTGGGTATGGTTGGGGGCAGTGGAGAAGGGCTGGGGGAATTGGAAGGTGACAGCTAAGGGGTACAGTTTGTCTTGAGAGTAAAAAAATATTCTAAATTTGATTGTGGGATGCTTGCACAACTCTGTGCCAAAACCTATTGAATTGTATGCTTGAAATTGGGTGAATGGTATATCTCAGTGAAGCTGTTATAAAATACCAGGTAGGCTTTGGGGTATACCTTATTTTCTCAGGATGCTGAGTTGCTTCTGTTTTGCGTTAAGTCTGTTTTGAGCTTACTGTCCTTTCTACCCTAGAGCTAAGCCTGTCTGCTGGACACCTGCAGCTGGAGCGCAGAAGCAGAGATTTCACCTCTTCTGGGAGTAGGAGGCTCTACTTTGACACTCATGCCTTAGTGTGCTTACTGGAAGACAATGGTAACCCTCTCTCATTTATCATTTAGTGCCTTAGAAAAACACTTTAAATTATGACTTCTCTTATGGTTTCATTTAGTTTCTCATACTTCTCTTTGACTTTTATTTTTTATTTGTATTTAATTTAATTAATTTATTTATTTAGAGACAGGGTCTGGCTCCATTACCCAGGCTGGATTGCAGTGGCGCAATCTTGGCCCACTGTAACCTACCTCCCAGGCTCAAGTCATCCTCCCACCTCAGCCTCCCGAGTTGCTGGGACTACAGGCACATACCACCACCCACCACGTCTGGCTGATTTTTATTTCTCTTTGACTTTCAAGCCTATGGGTAATCTTTTAATTAATCTCCATTTTTTAAGTCCTCATTTTTTGCTTGAGGACATTTTTGTTTCATCAATACACTGGAGACTTTTCTCACACATTGTCTCTTTGTCAAAGTGAAGTGTATTTCTGTAACATCACCATGGAAGTACAGTGTTATAGGTAAAAATTTAGACACAAGTCAGCAAAGCTGAGGAATGATTCCTATGACAACAGTGTCTGAAGCACAGAAGTGATAGTTTTATTACTGTGCATCTTGTGTGCTTTTTAAAATCCTGTGAAATGGAAATGTTGTCAAGTAGCAGTTCTTGATAATTTCAACTTACTGTTTTCTTTTTTCCTCCTTTTTTTTTGAGACGGAGTCTTGCCATGTCACCTAGGCTGGAGTGCAATGGCACAATCTCGGCTCACTGCAACCTCTGTCTCCTGGGTTCAAGCGATTCTCCTGCCTCAGTCTCCTGAGTAGCTGGGATTACAGGCAAGTGCCTCCATGCCCAGCTGATTTTTGTATTTTTAGTAGAGTTGGGGTTTCACCATGTCGGCCAGCCTGGTCTCGAACTCCTGACCTTGTGAGCCAGCCGCCTCAGCCTCCCAAAGTGCTGGGATTACAGGTGTGAGCCACCGCGCCTGGTCCTCTTTTTTCTTTTTAATAATCAGGCTAACATTCTCCCTTATTGCTGTTAAGGTAAAAGATTGCTCTGGTATATATGGCGTTCATTGAAAATGCACTTTAGACTTAGAATGTAGGGAAGATTCTCGTACCAAATCATATTTAGACAAATACACTGATTATAATTCTCTATATGGTGACACATTCTCAAAAATCAGAATTTCAAAATAGTGTAAATTATGCTTGTGAAATAAATTTCCCTGTGTTTTTACTTCATTGTATAGTTATTTGTCCAGTTATACATGTTTGTGTCAGAAAAGCTATTCTCTGTAGAGGTGCTTTACATGCCTAAGACAAAGTGATGGAATGAATTATTCTGTGCTTTGTGGGAGAGAGCGGCTCTGGGCTCGAGCCTAACTCTGCAGACTTCTAGTCGCGTAGCTTAGGAAGCCTTTCTCCTCTTCTCTGTTTCTATTTGCCCATCTGTAGTATGAGTGTAATAAGAATTCCAAAGATCTTTTTGAATATTAAACAAGATAATATGCATGACTGAACTTTGGAAAAACTGTCATATGCTGTGTAGTAATTTTAACTTTTCCTGTCAAACAGTAGGCTTTTTTCGCCAAAACTTCTTTCAGTTCAGAATTTAAAAGAGAAAAGTAGAAGTGAGAGGGGAGCATGTAAAGTTACTCTGATAAGGCTAGGCGAGGTGGCTCATGCCTGTCATCTTAGCACTTTAGGAGGCTGAGGCGGGAGGATCGCTTGAGCCCATGAGTTCAAGACCAGTCTGTGTAACATAGTGAGAGCCTGTCTGTACCAAAACAAAACAAACAAACAAACAAAAAAGTTGATAAGCAGAAGTCTTCCTAGTTTTCTTGATTTTAAACCTTAACCCATGATTATTTGCATCTTTCAAGACTGTGGTGTGAGGACCGCGCTGCAGTACGTGGTGTGGAGGGGCTGTTCAATCCAACATGGATGAGTGGGGCGGGTGTCTGAGATGACTGGCTGAGTAGGAGGCCAGGAAGGACTTTTTAAGGCATATTCTACCCTTTCTTTATCCAGACCTGTGTCTTCAGATTAACAGAATTTCTCATATGCCTGTGATCTCACTGACCCTGGTTCTGTCCTATTCCCTTGTGTCTACAAAAAATTAATTTCTGCCTCATAACTCAGTAGGTTTTCAGGTTTCTACTTTTTCTTATCCCTTTCTCCTCCCACAAGTGGTTATAAAGTATATGGCTTTAGAGTTTGTTTTACAATCAACATAAGTTCTCTTTCTACCTTTATTTTTCTTTTCCTTTTTCTTTTTTTTGAGACAGAGTCTCACTCTTTCGCCCAGGCTGGACATGCAGTGGTGCAGTCCTGCCTACTGCAACCCCCGCCTCCTGGTTTCAAGCGATCCTCCCACCTCGTCCTCCTGAGTTATTGGGATTACGAGCTTACACCACCACACCTGCATAATTTTTCTGTATTTTTAGTAGAGATGGGATTTCACCATGTAGGCCAGGCTGGTCTCAAACTCCTGATCTCAAGTGATCCACCCTCCTTGGCCTTCCAAAGTGCTGGGATTAGAGGCATGAACCACTGTGTCCAGCCGCCAAAACTAATTATGTTTAAACATGAACTCTTTTTTTTTTAATTAAAAACATTTTTAAATTTTATTTACATTAAAATGGAGATGGGATCTCACTATGTTGCCCATGCTGGTTTTTTAAACTCCTGGGCTCAAAGGTCCTCCTGCCTTGGCCTCCCAAAGTGTTAGGATTACAGGCGTGAGCCACGACACCCAGCCAGTGAACTCTTCTTAATAAAGCTTTAAAATTTACAAAAGTTTAGGTTGAGTTTTTAAAAACTAGGAAGACAGACTAGAAAAAAGAAAACAGATTCAGAGCTAAACAATGTTAACATTTTGGTGGGTAACCTTTTATTTTTTTTTTCCTAGACATGTGCACAACACACATGTTGAAAAATTAAAGGATTTTGATGAAAGTGATGGCAATAGGTCTTTGGAGGTTTTTTCCTTCTCCTTTAAATCTGTGTCTTTGGTTTTTTTGTTCATTATAGTCCGATGCTTCATCTCATCCAAACAAATTCCATTAATTAAGTACTACTTTATTCTAATACACAATTAATTACAGGAATCAATAGATTCTTCTGAAATACTTATAGCTAGAAGCATTTAATAGAACTGTTTCCCAGGCACTCAGTTTTAAGCATTTAATTAGAATTTATGTGAAATATGAGTTACTATGCAACGTTTTTAAAAACAGTACCAAGTACTGGCCAGGCGTGGTGGCTCACACCTGTAATCCCAGCACTTTGGGAGGCCAAGGCAGGCGGATCACCTGAGGTCGGGAGTTTGAGAACAGCCTGACCAACATGGAGAAACCTCATCTCTAATGAAAATACAAAATTAGCTGGGCATGGTGGCACATGCCTGTAATTCCAGCTACTCCGGAGGCTGAGGCAGGAGAATGTCTTGAACCTGGCAGGTGGAGGTTGCTGTGAGCTGAGATAATGTCTTTGCACTCCAGCCTGGGCAACAAGAGCAAAACTCTGTCTCAAAAAAAAAAAAAACTAAAACAAAAAAGAACAAGTACTGCATTGAATCCTCTATCATTCAATTCAGTATCATATACTGACTACCAAAGAACATATTTTTTCCACTTTGGGTCCCCCAGACCTAGTTACTGAAGAGAATTGTGCAGGAAAAATGAAAGAATGGATTTTGTCTTTTAACATTAAGTTAGCCAACAGCTAGATGACTATATAGTCAATGATTTGACTGCCTTATGCTAGACATGAAACCGCTGAGCTTTCCTATTTAAGGAAATTATTTTTTAATAAAGTACACATTACAAAATTAAAGAAATATTGTCCACCATAGAACATCTACATAATGCAGAGAAACATGAAGAAGAAAACAAAAATTACAATGAATCTTTGTTAAATTATAAAAACAAGAATTGCATCTGTAATTTTGAGTCTTGCCTTTTTTCACTTGACATTGACTTGCCGGCATTGTCTATGTCATTAAATAGTTTCTGAAAACATGACTTTTGATAGCTAGGAAGGACTTACAAATCAGTCAGCAAAGCCACCGGTACCTGGGGAAGCCAGCTTATGTTTCGTGCTTGCTCTGAGTGACCAGCACGTGGTAGTTTGTGGCTCGGCCCTCCTCCCTGCCTCCTACCACACTGTGCTGTACCCCTGCTCCTGGATTTGGACATTCACATGAATGTGTGCATTTGCTGTGGGCTTTTGTAACTCTGAGCATGATTTTTTTTGCCTGTGTACTTGCTTAGGGTTTGCTACTCAACAAGCAGAAATCATTGTGTCTGCACTGGTCAAGATCCTGGAAGCCAACATGGACGTCGTCTACAAAGATATGGTCACCAAGATGCAGCAGGTTAGCCTTGTCGGGTGGCTTAGCACATTAGGACTGTGAGGATGGGGTATTGTTTGTAGTAATGTTTGAATGTAATTTTTTAGATAATACCCAGTTGAAAAGTATATAGTAACTTTTACCATGATGAAGAGGCAAAAGATTACAGTGGCATAAAAAATACTTACTCAGAGCCATTTAGTCAACGGTTGTAGAATTGTTATGCTTGAAAGCTCACTGTTCAAAATTATTCCAGTGAAATATACTTTAATAAATGGAGACATGGCCTGAATTACAGTATTGTAGCATCATGTTCTCAAGTCTTCAGATCACCACTCTTTTAGCTGTGATTCACTTGGTAACGATAACCAGATATGTGGTTTTTGTCTTTTTTTGTGTGTTTTGTGTTTTCTTTTTGAGACAGGGTCTCACTCTTTCACCCAGGCTGGAGTGCAGTGGTGCAGTCTCAGCTCACTGCAGCCTTGACCTCCTCGGTTCAAACAATCCTCCCAAGTAGCTGGGACTACAGGTGTGCACTGCTACAACTGGCTAATTTTTGTACTTTTTGTAGAGATGGGTTTCACCATGTTGCTTAGGCTGGTCTCGAACTCCTTGGCTCAAGCAATCCTCCTGCCTTAGCGTCCCAAAGTATTGGGATTACAGGTGTGAGCCACCTTGCCTGGCCGGATATGTGGGGGTTTTTTTCCTTTTCCTTTTCCCGTTTTGGAATAAAGGATGACTTTACTGAACCTCTTCTTGTGTCCACATTCTCCTGGTTTCTCAATGAGAAGATAGCACATGGAGATGATAGGAAGTGGACTTTTTAGGGTAGACTAGATTATGTGTTTTGTTTTTCTTTTCCTAGGAAATCACTTTTCAGCAAATAATGTCTCAGATTGCGAATGTGAAAAAGGATATGATTATTTTGGAGAAGAGTGAATTTTCAGCCCTCAGAGCAGAAAATGAGGTAAAACAGCCACTCACACTTAGAAAGCTGATTATATTAAGACATTGAGATAAAATATATACACATAAAAGACCTCACATAAGTGTACATCTCAGTGAATTTTCAAACAGTGTGTACTTCCAGTCAGATCGAGCAGGAAAACTTGACCAGTGTCCCAGAAGTCCTTCTCGTGCCTCTCAGTTGCCCCTGCCGCAGAGGAAACTCTGTCCTGGCTGATAACACCATTGACTAGTTTCGCCTATTCTAGAACCATTTGATGGTATCATGCTGTGTGTCCTGTAGCAAGAGATCATTTTTTTCATTGTCTGTAGTCTTACGTGAATATGCCCCCATCATTCTATTGTAATGTAAATTAGAATTATTTCCAGTTTTTGGTTATTTTGAATAATTGCTGCTGCAAAATATCTCTTGCGTTCCTTTAAATAGAGCATATGGGATCAGCATGTAAATAAGTGCTCTCGCTGCATCTTTTATTTTCAGTCATTTTTAAAGTCCCATAGGGAAGGCCATTTATTGCCTGTTGACCCTAGCCTTGTAAGAAGCCTTCTAGCAAAAAGTAAAGTGGTAAAGTTTCAGATTCTCTAGGTTGTCCTTGAAATCAGTTAATTGAGGGTAGAATTGGTTAAAAGATAAACTGAAGGAGATACTAAATAAAGCAGGGTCACTGAAGGCAAATGTGTGTGCCAAACACAACTGAGTTAACTTTACGTAGCCTTCAATATGAATTCAAACTTATTTCAGGATACATGTGTTGTAATGCCATTCTGCAAACAATACGGTGTTCTGAATGGAAGAAAAACTCGAAGAACTTGTGCATAAATACATATTGTAATATTTGTTGATAACTGCATTTTATGTTGTTCTTTCTAAAGACTTATTTTTTTAATGTGTTTTTAGAAAATAAAACTCGAACTACATCAGTTAAAACAACAAGTAATGGTAAGATTCACTTTCCTGTTTGTTGGCTTGTTTGTAATTATATAAACTTATTAATAAGTATAATATTAGAAATGGATATTTTTGAAACTTAATTCTATGTGAAATGTTTGTGTAATATGCCTCAAAAGTACACATTGGAAGATTTAGCTAAGAATACAGCCAATGAATGAATTATTGTTGTGTGTAACCATATTCATTAAGAAAATTGTGGCCGGGCATGGTGGCTAATGCCTGTAATCCCAGCACTTTGGGAGGCCGAGGCGGGTGGATCACCTGAGGTCTTGGCCAACATAGTGAAACCCTGTCTCTACTAAAAATACAAAAATTAGCTGGGCATGGTGGCGGGCGCCTGTAATCCCAGCTACTTGGGAGACTGAGGCAGGAGAATCACTTGAACCCGGGAAGTGGAGGTTGCAGTGAGCCGAGATTGCGCCATTGCACTCCAGCCTTGGCAACAAGAACGAAACTCTGTCTCAAAAAAAAAAAAAAAAAAGAAAAGAAAAAAAAATTGCGTTCTAGGAGGAATTAAGTCATTTTTAAGTCAAAGTTTTTCTAAAGTAGCTGCATGGAAGGAACCCTTAAATTCTCTTAGACTGTCTTTAGAGAAACACACGTGATTTTTAAATGCTTACTGTGCCAGCTATTTGATGTTTTTTTAAATAGCAAAAACATAGATGTTAAAGAAAAAAAAGACTTTGATGTGTATCAGAGAAAAGGCTCTGTGTAAACCAGATTTTAATATTTGGCTGCTTTGAGTCCATCTTTGCCTTCCAAAGTTGTTTAAGATCAGCTTTATTCATAAGTTCCATTCAGAGATTGTATGAGGAGTCTTGAGGTTAAAAGCAGCAACAGGCTGGGCGCGAAGGCTCACGCCAGTAATCCAGCACTTTCGGAGGCCTAGGTGGGTGGACCACAAGGTCAGGAGTTCGACACCAGCCTGACCAACATGGTGAAACCCCATCTCTACTAAAAATATAAAAATTAGTAGGGCGTGGTGGCATGCGCCTGTAATCCCAGCTACTTGGGAGGCTGACGCAGGAGAATTGCTTGAACCCAGGAGGCAGAAGTTACAGTGAGCGGAGATCATGCCATTGCACTCCAGCCTGGATGACAGAGCAAGACTCCATCTCAAAAAAAAAAAGGCATCAACAACCGACTCTAGACTGGCATAAGCATAGAAGGGGGTTATTTGTGTCTAACTGGGAAGTCCTGGGATGGGCTCCAGATGTGGCTTGGCCAGAGTTCCCTGATGCCAGGAGGCTTAGGTCCATTTCTCTGGAAGCCCCTGGCTCTGTCCTTCCCTGGGCTGCCTCCCCTAGGATAGGGACAGTGGGGGCAGTGGTCCCGCCATCACGTCCTCAGAGAGTTTGGGTTTCTTACTTTGGATTTCTCCTTCTTTGTTGTTTGCCTTCCTTTTAGGATGAAATGATCAAAGTCCGAACAGATACCAAATTAGACTTCAACCTAGAAAAGAGCAGAGTAAAAGAATTGGTACGTTCCTTTACTAAAAATACATTATGAATTAATTTATTTTTGGAGTGGAATGCTTGGTTAAGCCTAAGTTTATATACATGTCATAGGTACTGTTAAATATCTGTTTATCAGTGTTAGGCTGTATTTTCTCCATTATATTCATTTTGGATTTAGATGTAAATTTGATGCTTTCAAAAGTAACATTAAAATTAAAATGCTAGTCAAATGAGTCAATTTGAATCTTTGTTTCAGAAATTATACATATGTGTTACATAGACATTCATAAAGAAATTAAATGCAATCTTGATCTATTTAATACTGACTTAAATCTTCATAGGTCTTGATCTTGGAAAAGTTAAGTTGATTATCTCAGGCTTGAATAATAGTAAATTATTAATATAAAGTAATATTAAATTATAGACTGGAATTCAAGATTAAAACATTTCTGGCTGGGTGCAGTGGCTCACGCCAGTAATCCCAGCACTTTGGGAGGCCAAGATGGGCAGATTACCTGAGGTCAGGAGTTCGAGACCAGCCTGCCTGCCCAACATGGTGAAACCCTGTCTCTACTAAAAATACAAAAAATTAGCCGGGCATGGTGGCGGGCACCTGTAATCCCATCTACTCAGGAGGCTGAGGCAGGAGAATCTCTTGAACCTAGGAAGCAGAGGTTGCAGTGAGCTGAGATCATGCCACTGCTCTCTAGCCTGGGCAACAAGAGCAAAACTCAGTCTCAAAAAAAAAAAAATTCTATGTTGTATTTTAAATGCAGTGAGAAGTTCATGAGGGTATTTTGTTTTGTTTTGTTTTGTTTTGTTTTGTTTTTGGTGTTTTTGAGACGGAGTCTTACTCTGTTGCCGAGGCTGGAGTGCAGTGGCACCATGTCGGCCCACTGCAGCCTCTGTCTCCTGGGTTCAAGCAGTTCTCCTGCCTCGGCCTCCCGAGTAGCTGGGATTACAGGCGCCACCACCCCGCCCGGCTAGTTCTTATATTTTTAGTAGAGACAGGGTTTCACCATGTTGGCCAGGCTGGTCTCAAACTCCTAACCTCAAGTGATCTGCCCACCTTGTCCTCCCAAAGTGCTGGGATTACTGGAGTGAGCCATCACGCCCGGCCTAAGGGTGTTTTAATAAAGATATGTGTCAGGTTGCCTCTAGTGATGTTTAACCCTGTCTGAATCTTCAGCTGTCTTTTTGCTCGGACTTTATTTGAATTTGGTAACATCGGGTGCCTTTTTTATTCTCAGCATAATGAGAAATAGGACAGAGAGCATCTTGCACCAACACAAAACTGAATACACATGCAGAAACTGAGTACTCACAGCTGTTTGTTGTCTTCACATTTTTGACAATTTGCTTTTAATTAAAATGTGCTGTAATAATAAATGAAGCTAATACTGCAACTCAAAAAAGTAACCTACTTGTATTTTGGAACTGCCACTGGATTTCAAGAGTTAATCCGAGCTTCATTATACAAAACAATTATTAAGGCTGTGTTACCTGTCTTTCTAGTCTTACAACAACGTCTCCACCCATAAAGATTAAATCACCTAGTATTACTAAAATAGTTAATGGCTATAGCATGTCACTGCTGTCCAGAAGAGGAGAAACTCTTTTGGTTATCTTTGTCTTTATGGGTTGTGTACTCAAGAAAAACCGGATTCACTTGATGTAGGAAAATGACCGCATGTAGCTAACCAACCTGGGAAAAACTACATAAAGGACATCAGGAAATACAGGGCATGAATGTAGATGAAAGCCAGTGAATTTTTAAAAAATTTTATGTGGAGTCATTTTAATAACATAACTAGGCTGATACATATGTACATTTTTCAATCATGTAACATTTAGATTTTACTCATTTTAAGTCCGTGACATCATCCAGCAAACAAAAATTTTCCAGAAAATTTTTTCACAATTATAGTTTTTGTCTTTTAACCAAAATGAAAAAATTTCTGCCGGGCATGGTGGCTCACACCTGTAATCCCAGCACTTTGGGCGGCCGAGGTGGGTGGATCACCTGAGGTCAGGAGTTTGAGGCCAGCCTGGCCAACGTGGTGAAACCCTATCTTTACCAAAAATACAAAAATTAGCCCGGCTTGATGGCAGTTGCCTGTAGTCTCAGCTACTCAGGAGACTGAGGCAGAACAATCATTCGAACCCAGGAGGCAGAGATTGCGGTGAGCTGAGATCACACCACCGCACTCCAGCCTGGGTGACAGAGCAAGACCCTGTCTCAAAAAAAATTTCATTCTTCAAATACTCATATTTTTAAATTATTAGATATATAGAGTAGATCCATTCAGTGTTCTTATAAAATAAGAAAAGTAAAGCTTACAATATTTTGCAGATTTGATAATACAGCACTCAAAATACTTAACCTGATTTTATTTTACTTGAATTTACTAGTTAACTATGCTGATAAATATAATTTACATGTAATTATTTTATCTGGAATGACGATATTGACCTTAATCTCCAGGAAGCAACCAGTGCACAGAGTTTCAATTAAATCCTATCCATCATGACAGTAACTTTTTCTACATGACACAAAAGTGTCTTCATGGTATATTTGAACAGTAACGGTGACTATGAATTGTTCTTATAGTCTTTTTTTAGTGTTTCATTATTATTATTTTAATTTCAATAGGTTTAGGGGGAATAGGTGGTGTTTGGTTACATGAAGAAGTTATTTAGAGGTGATTTCTGAGATTTTGGTGGCCCCATCACCCTAGCAGTGTACACTGTACCCAGTGTGTAGTCTTTTGCCCCTCACCCACCTCCCACCCTTTCCCCCCAGTCCTCAAAGTCCGCTGTATCATCCTTTTGCCTTTGCATCCTCATAGCTTAGTTCCCATCAAGCCAGTGAATTTATGTGATTTAGTACCCTAACTGGGAGGTTGTTCTTGGTAATTGTAAACTTAGATTACTCTGAAGCACAAGGTAGTAGTAAATTTTAAAGTGAGTGTGTTTGTTACATGCATTGGTGAAGATGAGTTTTTTGGCTCTCATTCTTTTGGTAAAGTTATAATGTTAAATATTAAATTGAAAATTAACTATGATATTTACAGCCAGTTCCAAAAGCAGTATGGCATATAAAGTTTTTGGGCATGGGGACATATAGCTACATAGATGTTATTTTTAAAACCATGGCAGCATCAAGATTTAGGCTTTTCTTTTGTGGGTGAGTCGATGTTGAGTTAATGAAGACAGGTTTAGTGATGCACAAAATCTTGTTCCACGCCGCCCTCTAGTGGTGATCTGATGCATAGGGCTCTCCTGGTCTGAAACCCTGAGGTTTAAAGAGCCTTATTCTTGGTTTTACAACCTACTCCTTGCCTTAGGGTTTGGGGGTTTTGTGTTTGGTTTTGTTTTTCTCTCTCTCTCTCTTATTTTTTTTTTACTTCTAAGTTCCCAGTAGTCCCAGGAGAACATTTTACAGCTAGAAAGTTTCTATATATTTCAAAGCATTAACTTTTTCTCTGTATAACAAGGTTAATGTAGGTCTTAAAAGTCTTCATTTAAATTACTCATTGTCATTTGCTCAATTAAATCCTGTTGCCCACTACTAAGGCGATAAGTCTGATTTCAATCTTATTGTGTCCAAAACTGCAGTAAATCTTTTCACTAACATTAATAACCAAAGGTGAGATACTTTAACTCTGGGTAGAATTAGTTCCTTTAGGAACACTGGATTATGACTATGCCCAAGTGGGTTTTTTTTATTATTAAAACCAACATGTGCAGGAGGCTAAGGCAGAATTGCTTGAACCCGGGAGGCAGAGGTTGCAGGGAGCCGAGATCAAGCTGCTGCACTGCAGCCTGGGCAATAGAGTGAGACTCCATCTCAAAACAGAAAAACAAACAAAAAAACCCCAACATGTGGTGAGTTAGTGTATTAATGTATTTACATTGTGTTTTATAATCACAGCACAATGTCTTTGTCATAGAATAATAATCCTTGCCGCTGTTTTTTCCCCAACTTCATACTTTCCCTGTCTTGTGTTGAGACTCAAGTAGTGACTTGTTTTGCTACTAGTTATGATGGGATAGCTCCTAAATTGAGTTGAGTCTCCATTTTCAATCCTCTTAAAACCAAAAACCATATGACTCAGCATCCGTGGAAATTGGTCCCCAGAGAGTGCTGCTGCAACAGTGGGAGGGACCGAAAGCCGTCACAGGAAAGATGCAGGGAGAAGTGATAGGTGACTAAGGAAATCCAGATATTGGAGGAATGAGTAAGTATACATAAGAAACTTTAGCCAGCATGGTAGATCATGCCTATAATCCCAGCACCTTGGGAGGCCAAGGTGGGCAGATTACTCAAGCTTGGAAGTTTGAGACCAGCCTGGGCAATATGGCAAAACCCCATCTCTATGAAAAAAAAAAAAAAAAAGAAACTTCAAATAACAGATATAAAGAGGCAGGTAGGCTACTTCATCCCAGAGTTGACTTTCTGGTGTTACATATTCTAGGAGTTACTGAGACCAGAATATTTAAGGCACCAGAGAAGGAGAAGAGAGAGGAGTAGATCAGAATCTGACCCATGTTACGTGTTTATTTCAGTATTCATTGAACGAAAAGAAGCTGCTGGAATTGCGAACAGAAATAGTGGCATTGGTAAGAAATGAGACTTTGATTTTTCTTTATCATTGTATTCATCTTTGCTTCATCCCATGCATGGTTGCTTGTAATGATAATAGGAACTTACATGCAGGTTTACTGTCATGGGAATTTTTTACATTGTGCTAAAATACACATAACATAAAAATTATGATCTTAACCATTTTTAAGTGTAGAGTTCAGTGGTATTAAGTACATTCACATTTTGGGGCAACCATCACCACTGTCTATCACAGAACTCTTTATTTTGCAAAACTGAAACTCTGCACCCTTTATACATTCCCTTTTCCAAACCCTGGCAACCTCCTTTCTACTGTCTATGAATTTGACTATTCTACATACCTCATATAAATAGAACCATAGTGTTTGTCTTTTTGTGGCTGGCTTATTTCACTTAACACAGTGTCCTGAAGGTTCATCCATGTTGTTGCAATGACAGGACTTTCTTCGTTTTTAATGCTGATTAGTATTCCATTATATGTATATACCACATTTTCTTTATTCATCTGTCAAGGGCACTTGTGTTGCTTCCACCTGTTGACTTTTGTGAATAGTGCTGCAGTGGGCATGGGTGCACAGATGTCTGTTGGGACCCCTGCTTTCAGTTCTTTTGGGTATATATGCAGAAGTGGAATGCCACAGGATTTTTTTTGCACTTCATAAAATATTTGGTTATCTTAATGGAAGATAGTTATCCTATGAAAGATTTAACTTTCTTAATGAAAGTTTCCTTTTCTTCTTTTTTTTTATGAGATGGGGTCTCGCTCTGTCACCCAGGCTGGAGTGCAGTGGTGCAGTCTCAGCTCCACTGCACCCTCCTTCACCTCAGCCTCTAGAGTAGCTGGGACCACAGGTGCGCACCACCACACCCTGCTTGAAAGTTTGTTTTTCTGAACGAAAGTTTTACTAAGAAAGTTTAAATCTCACTAATTGAAGAATAGTGAGGAATGGAGAAGTCTTATTCTATTTTTAATTTATAGCATACATTACTCCTTTTCCATACTGTACGGAACCTGGGGCCTCTGAAACACCCAAGAGGCTTTCATGAGAGAATTCCAGAATCCTGGGATATTTCTCTGGAATAATTTTCTACTCATCCAGGCATTTATTTCTTTCTTTCCCTGCCTGAATTGGTAGATTCCGTTGCTCTAGAAATTTTAGTGAAGTATTCCCACGGTTTTTATGCATTAATGCAGTTATACAACCCCCTATAAGGTCGGCCAAACCCACTGCCTTTGAGGGTTGATTATGTATCCAGTTTAACTGTATTGTATTTGGGGAAGGACACAAATTGGCCCTGGGTAGCCAAGCCTCATAGCAATGAAACACTTGATATTTGAACATGGAAGAAGAAAGTTTTTTAAAAATATGACTAGAAATAGCTCAAGACAAGCACTGCCGGTTTTACATTACCTAAGACTCCATTTCTTGAAAACATTTTTGAGTTTACTGTATATCTTTGACTAAGGAGGATTTAGAAGGATGTGCCGTAGCTGTTGCCTTTGAGAACAGACTGGCCTCATAATGCCACATCATTTATATAGCAACCTAGAGCTTACAAATGCTTTTTCACATAGATTATCACATTTGATTTTCTAAACAGTCCAGGTAAAGGCAGGGCCACTGGTTTGGTTGTTTCATTTTGTTCTGTTTTCATTTTTTCAAATAGAAGAAAACTAAGGCCTAGAGAGGTTAAGGGTCCTGACGAATGCAGCATAGCATTAGGATCTTCACACTGAGACTAAAGCCCAGGCCTCCGTAGTCTTATCCAGGTTTCCCTGTGACTACGCCCCATTGGGAATGAGCTATAGGATGGTGAACAGAGGGGACATGCTGTGGTCTAACGCTGTGACTCTCTTCATTTTAAAAGCATGCCCAGCAAGATCGGGCCCTTACCCAGACAGATAGGAAGATCGAAACTGAGGTTGCTGGCCTCAAAACCATGCTTGAGTCACACAAGCTTGATAATATTAAATATTTAGCAGGTAAGCTATTTTATATCTATTTAAATCAACCGGAAAAGAAAATAAATTTATAAAATAAGTCATTGACAGATACTGTGTTTCATTGATTCCAACACTTTCTGAAATATTTTAACATCTCTGAAATTGGAAAGCATCTTACAGTTTCCAATAGATGAAGTATCATACTTTAATTGGCACTTTTTCTTTCTTAGTAGTAAATAAAGTAATTGTGTACTTTATAATTGATAGAATTGGAAATTTGATAAGATACTGTAATCGAAGTATAGTTATTAGGGATTTTAATGAGATTCAAGACAGGAAATATTTTATGGATAAAATGGAAGGTGTTTCAGTTGTAATCTTTCTGCTTCAATTGGCGACACTCCTTTTAAGGAGTTACTTTACTTTCGAGATTTTTGATCCAAAAGAGAGAATGAACATTCATGTACCACCCCTGCACCCAAATTAACCATTATTTCAAGTCAGATTTAGCATCTTGAATTAATGAAATATTTTAAGGTCACAGCAGTATTTAACAGTGAAGTGTTGTTCTTTATATTAAATTGTGGGTCCCTGTCTATATAGTGCATATACGTAGACCTTGTGACCACGGAATTTTTGTGATTTGAAATGTTCATTGAAAAGTTTTCTTAGCCTAGGCAACACAGTGAGACCTAGTCTCTACAAAACAATTTAGCCAGGCATGGTGTCATCCGCCTGTAGCTTCAGCTTCTTGGGAGGCTGAGGCAGGAGGATCGCTTGAGCCCAGGAGTTTGAGGCACAGTGAGCTGTAATCACACCATTTCATGGTACACACCACCTGGGTGCCAGATGAGACCGCGTCTCTAAAACAAGAAAATAAAATAAGGGGTATGGGATTTGTTTTTCAGTAGGCAGGTGTTTCATGGAATATGGCACATCAGTGAGCAATCTAAGTTTCTAGGTTTTCTTAGTAAATAAGTGAATAAGTGTGTGTTTTCTTAAAAAAAGATGTTCCCTCAAGTAACTTAATAGAACTAATAGTACTCTCAATTGTTTTTTTCTTACAGGGTCTATATTTACATGCCTAACAGTAGCTCTGGGATTTTATCGCCTATGGATCTAATAAAGTGTCTATTTAAAGAGATTTCTACTGTTTTGCCTTAAGAATACCAGATTGTTGGCCAGGCACGATGGCTTACGCCTGTAATCCCAGCACTTTGGGAGGCCGAGGTGGATGGATCACCTGAGGTCAGGAGTTCGAGACCAGCCTGGCCAACATGGTGAAACCCCATCACTACTAAAAATACAAAAATTAGCTGGGTGTGGTGGCACGCACCTGTAAGCCCAGCTACTTGGGAGGCTAAGGCAGGAGAATCACTTGAGCCTGGGAGGCGGAGGCTACAGTGAATTATGGACACTTAACCAAGGTAAAGAAGTCAGGTATTCCATAGCCTTTCCTTATCTCCTTTCCGCTTAGTTGACTTTCTAACTGAGCGGCGCACAGTGCGGGGAAGACTCCACTCAGCCAGACCAGGGAGCCTGGTCTTGCCTGTGGTTCACACCAACAGCAAACATGGGTGTAATTCTCTACAACTTAAATCTTTGGCATATAGAGGATTTGAGGGTCTCCATGTTCAGGGTACAGTGGCTTTAATAAGTGCTGGAAAATCACTGAAGCTAAACCAAGAGCACCAGATCCTCTTTATCTAAATACCCAGTCTCTAACATGAGGTAGTCCCTGTACCAGAGTATTGTTTCAGCTGTAGGTGGTTGTTATGTTAATAAGACAGCTGTACCTCTACCTTCTTTTCTTTTGATTTCCATTGTCTTGGTAAGTTATTGTTAGGGTTATTTTTAATATGCCTTCCAGCCAGAAAAATCAGCTGTCTAATGAAGCATTGCAATTGTAATGGGGACTCTTTTACCTCTTATAGTGCAAGATTTTCCCTCCTCCCTCCCTCTTTCCTTCATGGTCTGCGAACTGTAATAATACTGCACTGGTGTTATTACCTCCCTAGAAAACCTGCTGATTCTTAGCACGGAACTCTGCTTCAGTTTGCAGGACAAAGTCTGCTTCCTTCTGGTCTTCATTTACTTTTTATACAAGGGATGCCCTCAGCTCTCCATGTGTAAGATACCTAGATGATGGATACATATTTCATAAATGAAATTTACGTCATTAATGAATATCCCCCTGCCCACAACCAGCTCAGGCTTTCAAAATTTGAGAATGGTCATGCCACACAGCATCCTAATCTAGATTGACTAATTCTGGTGTTAAAAACATTCTCATACCTACCTTACCTTTATATTGAAAACAAATTCTAGATACAACTGGGGTTATTCTGGAAAAGCACATTCTCTTCTTTTTTTTTTTTTTGAGACGGAGTCTCGCACTGTCGCAGGGCTGGAGTGCATCGGTGTGATCTCTGCTCACTGCAACCTCCGCTTCCCGGGTTCAAGCGATTCTCCTGCCTCAGCCTCCTGAGTAGCTGGGATTATAGGTGCCCACCACCGTGCCTAGCTAATTTTTGTATTTTTAGTAGAGACGTGGTTTCACCATGTTGGCCAGGCTGGTCTCTAACTCCTGACCTCGTGATTCGCCCGCCTTGGCCTCCCAAAGTGCTAGGATCACAGGCATGAGCCACTGCCCCTGGCCCATTCTCATCTTATTCAAATTACTGGCACATGGGCAAGAATAAGCATTTTGGAGACAATGACATTGATAGAACCTTTTCTGCCTTTCTCTGCATACACACATATGCACACAGGTACAGTGGAGGAGCCACAGGCAGATTTTTTGATCAGTTTGGTGAATACATTACTCGTTGTCACTGTTCCAATCACATTGGTAAAAACGTAGTTACCTTTTGTCCTTTGGATATCATGTCTAAACTTTGGAAAATATAAATCATTGCCCTTTTAGAGAATGTTTGTGTAGTCCAAAGATTCTGAGCTCCATATGATATGAACATCAAGTACTTTTGCAAGAGCAATAGCAGTTTCAAAGCGAAATATTATAATTTAGTCTTTTCCAAGTAGATAAAAAATTCTTAACTGATCAGTAAAATACGTTATCAATATATTGTCCCCCTTTCAGAGAAAAGTCCCCAGAAGAGACTGCACACTTAGCAATTGCCCTCATTATCAAAGGCCTAGGTGACTGGCATAAAGAGCCATATGCAATTATGTATCAAGGTAAACATTACCTAACCTTGTGTAGGTTAAAAACTGAAGTGTCCTTGTCTCCTGATAAAACATTTTTAAAATAACATATGGTGGGGTGACATTTTTGCATCTGCTAAAAGTTTTCTCACATGTCATTCTTCCTCATGATAGCGGGCTGCATCATTCAGGCACCTAATTTGGGTGTTCGATTTTCCTGTAGAGTTCTCTGCAGTACAGCATAGCCGCTTTTTGGCCTTGGAAACAGTGAACTCTTTTTTTGATGGTGTGGATTGCATGCATATCTGGAGTGAGGAGGGTTCAGGACTGTTTTCGCTTTATTTGGTCAAATGTATTCTATTTGAAAACCATTTGAGCCCAAAATACAAGTGTACCCTTCCCACTTCTGGCTCAAGCATCTGTGAGCCGACTAGACGTAATATTAAAACTTCCTGAGCCTGGGCGTGGTGGCTCATGCTTATAATCCCAGCACTTTGCGAGGCCAAGGGAGGCAGATCACCTGAGGACAGGAGTTGGAGACCAGCCTGGCCAACATGATGAAACCCTCTCTCTTCTAAAAATACAAAAATTAGCCAGGCATGGTGGCACACACCTGTAATCCCAGCTTCTTGGGAGGCTGAGGCAGGAGAATCGCGTGAACCCAGGAGGCAGAGGTTGCAGTGAGCCGAGATTGCACCACTGCAACACTCACTGCAACAAGACTCGCACGCAGATGAGATCTGCCTGGGTGACAGAGTAAGACTCTGTCTCAAAATAAAGAAATAAGTAAGTAAATAGAACCTCCTGAGCTACCCTGGCTTATAAGGATTCAGGAATTACTTTAGGAAATTAGGCATTAGCACCAGGAAGAGGGAAGATGGCTGGCAAAACTTCTGGCTAGCAACCTATGTCTAGCACAGCGGGAACTAATCATAGCGAGATCCGGAACACATATCCTTCTAGGTGCGGGTGGAGGGAACGACGTCCAATGCCTGAAGCAGCACCTCATGTGGACAGAATGTCTGTATTTCCCTCTCCTGCACGAATCACTCGTCATTCTTAGAGGGCTCCTCTGCATTCCTCCGTTTCTTCTCTCCCCTCCCCTGCCTTTTATCTTTTCTAAAGAGCCTGAACTCCGATTTCCATGCTCTCCTGCTGCATTAATAAGCAAAACCTGCTTGTGTGTACGGTTCTTTACTGGAAACACAACTTTTTGTTTCTGTGTTGGTTTTACTGTCATCCAGTTTTCTAGCTTAATATCTAGCAAAACTAAATCTGAGTGTACTCGCTTTTTCCGTTAAGTATGCCAAGCAGCTCAGTTGAAAGGCTTGACTCAAACCAGAAGTCTTGCTGGAATTCGTCTCTGAACACTTGAGAAGCAGAAAGCCTGAGCCACAGCAAACATGCCTCTGTGTGCCGGGATAGCCTTTGTCTCCGCTTCCATGTGGCTTTTCCCTTTGTAGCTATGCTTAGTGACATAATCTTCCCTCTTCTCTTCTAGCCTCCTCCTTTCAGGCCTGTCTGTTAATTAACCATGTCAGTATTGGCAAGCAATTATCTTCCCCCACCCTAACATGTGATCTTCTAAGAATTGTGCAAAATTCTAAACAAATATAGAGATGTTATAATAGAATTCATGTCTAGAAAACTTTAAGTTCATCAAATTGGTTGTGGCTTTTTTGGCACTAAGGCAAAAACATGTTAACCAGAAATAATTTATTCTTCATGTATGTAAAATATTTGAGAATGTTTAGCCTTTTATTAGAATTTTATTTGGAAAATATTTATCTTTCTACACATTTTACACTTACATTCCTTCGCTTATAACCCAGTTTCTTAACTGTTTTGTTACTTAAGCAGATATTCAATTATGTTTTATTATCTAATAAAGTGTAAGATTCTTACTATCTAAAATATTTAATTCTGTGTGACTCATACACTTTCCTGATCATTCAAATTGAATATGAAAAGCTAGAATAAGTGTATTGCAACTGTTAATTCCAGCCAATTGTATAATGATAACACTGATGAATTTGTAAGTAAATCTAATACTTGAAAATTTGGGTATACATAGAAAATAAATTTTAATATAATGTACAAAATAAATTTTCATCATTCAAAATAATTTCTTTAGCATGTTCATGTTATGAGTAGTTTTATACAAGCTACTTGTTTGAGGGGAAATGATGAGGTTTAAACACAGCTTTTTAGAAATAGACAATTTTTTCTTTTTTTTTTTGAGATGAGATACTACTCCATTGCCTAGGCTGGATGGAGTGCAGTGGTGCAGTCACTGCTCATGGCAGCCTCGACCTCCCAGGCTCAAGCAATCCTCCCACCTCAGCCTGGGACCCGAGCAGCTGGGACCATGGGCATGCGCCACCACACCCAGCCAATTTTCTTCTATTCTTTGTAGAGATGGTGTGTCACTATGTTGCCCAGGCTGGTCTCAAACTTCTAAGCTGAAGCCATCCTCCTGCCTCAGCCTCCCAAGTGCTGCTACTACAGGCATGAGCCACCGCATCTGGCTGAGAAATACACAATTTTTAAAAATACCTGGCCGGGCACGGTTGGCCTTGTCTGTAATCCCAGTAGTATGGGAGGCCAAGGCGGGTGGGTCACTTGAGCCCTGGAGTTCAAGACCAGCCTGGCCAACCTGGTGAAACCCTGTCTCTACAGAAAATAGAAAAATTAGCTGGATGTGGTGGCACACACCTGTAGTCCCAGCTACTCAGGAGGCTGAGGTGGGAGGATGGCTTGAGCCCAGGTGGTAGAGGCTGCAGTGAGCTGTGGTTGTGCACTCCAGCCTGGGTGACAGAGCCAGACCCTGTCTCAAAATAAAATAAAAATAGCTATAAGGATTCATGGATATCATAATCAGGCTAGCTTGATCAAAACAAAAAGGAATATCTTTTTTTTTTTTTTTTTGAGACAGAGTCTCGCTCTGTTGCCCAGGCTGGAGTACAGTGGCACGATCTCGGCTCACTGTAAGCTCCACTTCCTGGGTTCACGCCATTCTCCTGCCTCAGCCTCCCAAGTAGCTGGGACTACAGGCGCATGCTGCCTCGCCTGGCTATTTTTTTGTATTTTTAGTAGAGACAGGGTTTCACTGTGTTAGCCAGGATGGTCTTGATCTCCTGACCTCGTGATCTGCCCGTCTCGGCCTCCCAAAGTGCTGGAATTACAGGCGTGAGCCACCGCGCCTGGCCAAGAATATCCTTTTTTGGCTTATGTTGGGTCAGGAATGACCAAAAAAATGCCATTGTGAGATCTCCCCTCTGCACCTCTTACCTTCGCTTTTTCTCTGGAGGGCATAATCCTCCCAGACCTACTTCTTCAAGCACAGAGAGCCTGTGTGTCTGCAGGAAACACCCAGTACATCCCCTTACAGTTTAATGAGTAGCAAGCTCCACCCCGAAAAAGCTTGGGAAGGAAGTATCTAAAGCAAGCAGCTGGGGTCACAGGAAGCAGAAGGGTCCTCAGAGGGATGCATACTTTACCTTTCCCTGAGGGCCTGTTGAGCAAATTCCCCACCTCCAAAAAATTGAGCTCTTCTTGGGTTAGCCTGTGTGGGTTGATCTTCAGTGTAATGAATACCTGCTCAGGAGGAAAGGAAAGGAACACCTGGGAAAAGAGGGTAAATGAAACACAGGTCTGGGCACTGTGGCTCACATCTGTAATCCCAGCTCTTTGGGAGGCCAAGGCAGGAGATCACTTGAGGCCAGGAGTTCGAGACTAGCCTGGACCACAAAGCAAAACCCTGCATCTCAAGTGAGTGAATGAATGGTAGCCTGGAAATTAATTTCAGGTACATCTCATTTTCTCCAACCAGAAATCTTGTACCAAAGTTAGAGTCAAACTAGACTTGAGGGGGAACTGCAAAGTTTGACGAAGGCAACCAGCAGATCAGGTAGGCAAAGGCGGTAAATGATTTGCAAACTCAACCTTCAAGTTCAAAAATGGTGGGCAATGTGTTCGATTTTAGTCATCCTTCCACATCTCCCCTAGATCCCCATTTCACATCAATGTTAGGGGAACAAACTGAAAACCTTTTCTTTGCCTTGAGTTTCTTATTGCTTTTTCTTTCTTTTTTTTGAGATGGAATTTTTTGCTCTTATTGCCCAGGCTGGAGTAAGGTGTTGTGATCCCAGCTCACTGTAACCTCTGCCTCCCGGGTTCAAGCAATTCTCCTGCCTCAGTCTCCCAAGTAGCTGGGATTACAGGCGCCTGCCACCACACCCGGCTAATTTTTGTATTTTTAGTAGAGACGGGGTTTCACCATTTTGGCCAGACTGGTCATGAACTCCTGACCTCAAGTCATCCACCCACCTCCGCCGCCTAAAGTGCTGGGATTATCGGCAGGAGCCACCACTCAGAGCCATGATTTCTTTTTTTCTTTTCTTTTGAAACAGAGTCTCGCTCTGTCACCCAGGCTGGAGTAGAATGGCTTGACTGCAACCTCCGCCTCCTGCATTTAAGTGATTCTCCCGCCTCTGCCCCCTGAGTAGCTGGGATTACAAGTGCCCGCCACCATGACCAACTAATTTTTTTGTATTTTTAGTAAAGACAGGGGTTTCACCATGTTGGCCAGGCTGGTCTCAAACTCCTGACCTCAGGTGATCTCACCTCCAGGCCTCCCAAAGTGCTGGGATTACAGGCATGAGCCACCATGCCTGGCTGATTTCTTTAAGAAAATTGTCTTAAAGGCATTTTCTAGAAACAGCTTTCTCTCTGGCATTCCACAGCAGAACTTCACCAGTTGTTCTGCTGCCCATCTTGTCTCCACCTTAATTTGGCAGCTTCTGTAGGAGGTTCTTGCCAAGGACCCAAAGCGGGTGGCCTTCGGGACACTGAAGAGCGGCTGGGGAGGCCACTGCCAGCCACCAAGGTGTAAGCATCAGCATCCTTAAGTAAAGATCAGTGAAATTTTGGTCTTTGTTTATATATCACAAATATGCAGATAAGTATTTTTAAGCAACACCTTCTCCAAGGAGTAGTTGAAACATGTAGGTGTTTTATAAGGTCCCAACTTGCCCTTTCAGTTTAAAGTAATTTATTTTTTTTTTCACATACTCTTTGTTTCGGTAAACTCTGATTAGTTTCCATGATCTGAAGGTTCAGGTCAGCTTAATGTTAAAGCCAGGAAGCGGCACTCCCAGTTTCAGCTTAGTGTGGCATTTCTGCAGTTAATGTCTTACAACAAAGGTTTTAAAAATACTTCCTACTCCACCACCTCAAGCTCAACAGGCTCATTCATTCCCCCAGGGGAAAAGACACAGTTGCTTCATAGCATCTTGTCCCCTGTGGCATGAAAGTCAGTGTCGTTTCTTAACACAGAAGTATTTTGTTACTATTTGTCGTTTACATTTGTGTAGTGTTTTATGGAGTGCATGAACCTCACAGCCTTCTGAGGGGCGCGTAATAGGCAGTGTCGCTCTCTAACCTCAATAATCTGTGTGAGGTGCAGTGGCTCACACCTGTAATCCCAGCACTTTGGGAGGTCAAGGTGGGCAGATCACATGGTCAGGAGTTCAAGACCAGCCTGGCCAACATAGTGAAACGCTGTCTCTACCAAAAAAAATATAAAAAATAAGCCAGGCATGGTGGTGGGTGTCTGTAATCCCAGCTACTCAGGAGGCTGAGGCAGGAGAATTGCTTGAACCCGGGAGGTGGAGGTTGCAGTGAGCCGATTATGCCATTGTACTCCAGCCCGGGCAATAGTGTGAGACTCTGTCTCAAAAAAAAAAAAAAAAAAAAAAAAATTTGAATACACTATAGACTTCGTGAGGAAAAGATGGAGGCCTGGAGAATCAACACAGTGGCCCCATGAAAACACTTACATATATTTTGTTGACATTTGTATCCCATGATGCTCTCAACTGCAGTTAGTATAAAATGAGCAGTGGCTTACACCTAAGGACTTCTGTTTCTTAAGTCTAAAATGGGTGATCCTCAGGGTTGGATTGGCAGCTCAACAGTGCCTACAAGGATTGGCGCTCCTTTCATCTTTCCATTCTTACCTTCCTACATATGTCATCTTTGAGCTTCAGGCTGGGGGTTTATCTGATCTCAAGGGGGCTGCCACCTCTCCAGGCATCACATCCTCACATGATAGCACCCAGAGGAGGGTGCTATCAAGAAGGGAGGGAGGTGTGAAAGGGTCCTTCTCATGTGTCTCTCTCTCCTTTAAATCAGGGAGAAAGATATTTTCCAGAATCTTCCTTGCCACAGAAACCCCCACGTGTCTCATAGACCAGGATTGGGTCACACAGACTGGTTGCAAAATAGAATTTTAGCTTTTTCCACTCCTCTCGTAGGAGGTGGACAAGGGAGAAGAAAGTTGGAAGTGGTTTTTGGATTGGCATTCATCAGCATTGGTTAGTGTTCACGAAAATAAAACACAGGCTGCACACTAAAGAGAACCATACAGCGAGTGTTAAGTTGCCATCGCTTAGTAGCTGGAAATACTGCAGAATGTCCCCTCCTTTGATTTCCAGTGTCATGTGGTAATTTCAGTTCATTGTGTTTCACATAATTTTACCAGCTCTCTACCGAATCTTAAATTACTTTTTTTTTTTAAATGTTATGACTAGTTTCTAGGATCCCACTATAATTCTGGATTAACTCAGATGCTTGAGGGGAAAAAAAAAAAGTTAACCAAAAAATCCATGGCTGGCGGAGTGGCTCACGACTGTAATCCCAGCACTTTGGGAGGCCAAGGTGCGTGGATCACCTGAGGTCAGGAGTTCGACACCAGCCTGTTCAACATGGAGAAACTCTGTCTCTCCTAAAAATACAAAAATTAGCCAGGTGTGGTAGTGTGCACCTGTAATCCCAGCTACTTGAGGGGGCTGAGGCAAAAGAATCACTTGAAGCCAGGGGGCGGAGGTTACAGTGAGCCGAGATCGTGCCACTGCATTCCAGGCTGGGCGAAAGAGCAAGACTCTATCTCAAAAAAAAAAAAAGAAAAAAGTCCACGTAGGCTGGGCGCGGTGGCTCACGCCTATAGCACTTTGGGAGGCCAAGGTGGGTGGATGGCTTTTGCTGAGGAGTTTGAGACCAGCCTGGGCAACATGGTGAAACACTGTCTCTACACAATAAACAAAAATTAGCCAGGTATGGTGGCATACACCTGTAGTCCCAGCTACTCAGGAGGCTGAGGTGGGAGGATCACTTGAGCCTGGGAGGTCAAGGCTGCAATGAGCCATGATTGTGCCACTGCACTCCAACCTGGATGACAGAGTGAAACCCTCTCTCAAAAAAAAAAAAAAAAAGAATCCATGTACACATTTGGGCATTTCTCAAAACTCATTGATTTATACGAAGGGACTTCAAAAAGTCTTGTGGAAAAATGGAATTAGAAAATAAAAATTAAAAGTATAAACTTTATTTCTCAATATAAGCTTCATCAAGGTCAACAGTCTTGTAAGCAATGATACCAGCCATGTAGTCCATCCTTAAGGAACTGAGGGTCCTGGGAACTTAACCATATCAATGCAGTCTTTTTTATACTATTAACTGAAGAAAATTGGGTGCCCTTTACAGGTTTTTTGTTTGTTTGTTTGTTTGTTTGTTTTTGAGACAGGGATTTGCCCCTTTGCCCAGGCTAGAGTGCAGTGGCGCAATCTCAGCTCACTGCAGCCTCTGCCTTCTAGGCTCAAGCCATCCTCCCACCTCAGCCTCCGAGGTGGCTGAGACTACAGGCGTGCCACCACACCCGGCTAATTTTTGTATTTTTGGTACAGATGGGATTTTGTCATGTTGCCCAGGCTGGTCTCAAATTCCTGAGCTCAAGCAATCCTCCTGCCTTGGCCTCCCAAAAGCAATTACAGGAGTGAGCCACTGTGCCCAGCTTATTTTCTTTTTTTAAAAAATTAATTAATATTTTCATTTAAAATAAATTGAGACAGGGTCTTGCTTTCTTGGCCAGGTTGGTCTTGAACTCCTGGCCTCAAGTAATCCTCCTGCCTCAGCCTCCTAAAGTTTTAGGATTTACAGGAGTGAGCTACTGTGTCCGGCCTCTGTTTTTTTTTTTTTTTTTTTTGAGACGGAGTCCCAGGCTGGAGTGCAGTGGCGGGAAGTTCTTCTCATTCTCCTGCCTCAGCCTCCCGAGTAGCTGGGACTACAGGCGCCCGCCACCTCGTTTTTTTTTTTTTTTTTTTTTTTGGATTTTTTGAGACATGGTCTAGCTCTGTCACCCAGGCTGGAGTGCAGTGTTGAGATTTTGGCTCACTGCAGCCTCGACCTTCTTAGCTCAAGCGATCCTCCCATATCAGCCTCCTGAGTAGCTGGGACTACAGGTATGCACCACCATGCCTGGCTAATTTTTTCATTTTTTTTTTCTTTTTGAGGCAGAGTGTCACTCTGTTGCCCAGGCTGGAGTGCAGTGGTACGATCTCGGCTCACTGCAACCTCTGCCTCCTGGGTTCAAGTAGTTCTTCTGCCTTAGCCTGCCAAGTAGCTGGGATTACAGGCACGCGCCACCACACCTGGCTAATTTTTGTATTTTTAGTAGAGACAAGGTTTCACCATATTGGCCAGGCTGGTCTCAAACTCCTGACCTTGTGATCCACACACCTCAGCCTCCCAAAGTGCTAGGATTACAGGCGTGAGCCACCACACCAGGCATGCCCAGCCTGTTTTCAAATATCCTTCTTCCTGCCTCAAACTAGGTTCTGTTCAGACATGTTATAGCTAGTTAGTGTGCGTTTATGTTGGTGCAAAAACATTTTAAAATCCATACATAAATTTTTTCATAATATGCATTTTGCATGACCTTTTTGAAGTCCCCTTGTATAGTATTGGCTTTTCCATATTGTTTTAAATAAAAGTAGCATAACTTAGGTACAACTCCTAAGACAGAGCAGGAATCCTTAGAAGCCTACCAACCCCCCCCCCATAAAATAAAAACATTTAAAGTATTCAGTTACTTAAAAAAAATTCCAAGCTGGGCATGGTGGCTCATGCCTGTAATCTCGCACTTTGGGAGGCCGAGGCAAGTGGATCACCTGAGGTCAGGAGTTTGAGACCAGCCTGACCAAGATGGTGAAACCCCGTCTCTACCAGAAATACAAAAAATTATCCGGTCGTGGTGGCATGCGCCTGTAGTCCCCGCTACTTGGGAGGCTGAGGCAGAATTGCTTGAACCCGGGTGGCAGAGGTTGCAGTGAGGAAAGACCGAGCCACTGCACTCCAACCTGGGCGACACAGCAACACCCCTTCTCAAAACAACAACAACAACAAAAAAATTCCAGGCACCCAACTAGCCCTAAAAATGAACTATAAGCAAGAAATTACTTAAAGAAACAATAGCCAAGAAAGTTAAAGTCGTGAGATATTTGGTTCCCTATAAAAACTAATGATAACGGCCTGGTGTAGGGGCGCATGCCTATAATCCCACCACTTTGGGAGGCCAAAGTGGGTGGATCACCTGAGGTCAGGAGTTTGAGACCAGCCTGACCAATATGGTAAAACCCTGTCTCTACTAAAAATACAAAAATTAGCCAAGCGTGGTGGCAGACGCCTGTAAACCCAGCTACTCGGGAGGCTGAGGCAGGAGAATCGCTTGAACCGGGAAGGCAGAAGTTGCAGTGAGCTGAGATCGCACCACTGCACTCCATCCTGGGCGACAGAGCGAGACTGTCTCAAAAACAAAAACAAAACAACAACAACAAAAAACTAAAGATAATATCTGAGCATATGTCCCTCAGTTGTTTTTCAGAAACCCAGATCCCCACTGAATGGATCCACTGGCACATAAACCTCAAATAAGGGGAAACTGGGGGCTAAACTCTAACCACCGTTTGTTCTAAATTTCTTCTTCCTGAGCAGCCTACAAAAAGTCACATCCTCGAGCCAGAGCTGCCATTCTTTTTTACTGACCCCAAATATTTAAGCAAAGCTCTTTTTTAACCAATTACAAATAAAAAAATCTTTAAATCCACCTACGACCTATGGGTCCCCACATCAAGATGTCCTCTATATGAGAAGCCAGCCTGTATCCTCCATATATTAATTTATGATTGCCTATAACCTCTGCCTTCCCGCCTTTAAAAACCCTTACGTGTAAGTCTTGGGTCTTAAGCATGAGCTGCCTGATTCTCCTTGCTTGACACCCTACAGATAAACACCCCCAGATCACCTGAGGTCAGGAGTTTGAGACCAGCCTGGCCAACATGGTGAAACCCCGTCTCTACTAGAAATACAAAAAATTAGCCCGGCGTGGTGGCACATGCCTGGAATCCCAGCTACTTGGGTGACTGAGGCAGGAGAATTGCTTGGACCTGGGAGGCGGAGGTTGCAGTGAGCAGAGATCGCGCCATTGCACTCCAGCCTGGGAGACAGCAAAAATCTGTCATAAATAAATAAATAAATGCCCCCCGCTTTCTCCCACTACAAGCCTCGATATAGATATTTGATCTTACTACACCGGGCAAGTAGACCCTAGTTCGGCTCAATAACACCCCCTTCCCTTTAAAGGGGGCAGGAGTAGAATTCCAACACCTAAGCTGCTTTTGCTTCAGTTGCCTTAAGGTGGGTGCATGGCAAAAGTATGTACTCCTGCACACCACCCCTCTCCTCTTTCCAGCTTCCTGTTTCCATCTTTTCTGTCACCTACAAGAATAATTCAGATCATATATACTTGGTCTGAAATTTGCATGATTATGGGAAAAGAGTACTAAAGTCCATCTATATTTGGTAGAATTCGTGGTTGGTAAGGGATGACTGTGGCTTATTCGTGGTTGCTAAGGGCCCTCCGCCTTATTCATAGGGTAGTAGACCTAGAAGTCATTGTGTCCTCTACTGAAGTTGTGGAATGCTGCAGATTACTTATTTATCCAATTCCTTCATCCAACCTAGGAACAGAAAATACAGCTATGATACAAGTATGTAATTAAACCACAAAGTTGGATACTTACGAAAATAAAAAAGCCGTTGAACTACTGCCCCTTTTAAAGGGAAGGGAGTGTTACTGAGCCGAACTGGGATCTACTTGCCCGGTGTAGCAAGGTCAACTATCTATATCCAGGCTTGTGGTGGGAGAAAGGGGGGTGTTTATTTGTAGGGTGCCAAGCAAGGAGAATCAGGCAGCTTAAGCTTCAGATCCGAGGCTTATAGGTAAGGGTTTTTAAGGCAGGGAGGCAGGGGTTATAGGCAGTCATAAATTAATTTTTTGAGCTTTCCCTATTAATATTTATGTGAATGAGCCTGGACAACATGGTGAAACCCCATCTCTAAAAAATACAAAAATTAGCTGGGTGTGATGACGCATGCAGGAGGCTCAGGCAGGAGGATCACTCAAGCCCAGGAGGTCAAGGCTACAGTGAGCTCTGATCATGCCACTGCACTCCAGCCTGGGTGACAGAACAGAACCCTGTCTCAAAACAAACAAAAAAACAGAAGGAAAGAAAAAAGTGTATGTGGGCTGGGCGCAGTGACTCACGCCTATAATCCCAGCACTTTGGGAGGCCGAGGCAGGTGGATCACCTGAGGTCAGGAGTTCGAGACTAGCCTGGCCAACGTGGTGAAACTAAAAGTACAAAAACTAGCTGGGCGTGATGGTGGATGCCTGTAATCCCAGCTACTTGGGAGGCTAGGGCAGGAGATCGCTTGAACCCAGGAGGTGGAGGTTGCAGTGAGCCAAGGTTGTACCACTGCATTCTAGCCTGGGCAACAAAAACGAAACTCCATCTCAAAAAAAAAAAAAAGAAAGAAAGAAAAGAAAAAATGTATGTGAATGCCTTTGTTTGGTTGTAAGCACCAGCAAGTGCTAGTAGGCAAGCAGTAGCAAATTTCCAAAGCTTAGAACTCCATTCGAAAACATACAAGATGGAGAAAAATGTACCTATTACCATTTTCCTGAGACTTAACAAAACCATGATTATTTTGTTTCAGCAGCACAATATCTTGTTATGGTTGCTAAAAACCAGTTTTTGCAGGCAGATATTTACCACTATGAATACAATGAGTCAGGAGTCCTGGCCGTAGCTCCCTGCCTTGCCACTTGTTGCACTCTTGGGAAAACCATTTGGCCTTGCTAAGCCTGTGTTTTAGTCAGTCCAGGCTGCTATTACAGAATACCATAGACTGGGTGGCTTCAACGACAAACATTTCTCACAATTCTGGAGGCTGGGAAGTCTGAAATCATGGCACTGGCTGGCAGGTCTGGTGTCTGGTGAGAGCCCACTTCCTGGTTCACAAATAGCTCTCTTCTTGCTGTGTCCTCACGCGGAGTGGAGAGACGGAGGAAACAAGCTCTCTAGAGTCTCTTCTTTTTTTTTTTTTGAGACGGAGTCTCGCTCTGTCGCCCAGGCTATAGTGCAGTGGTGCAATCTCGGCTCACTTATAGCTCTGTCTCCCAGGTTCCCGCCATTCTCCTGTCTCAGCCTCCCGAGTAGCTGGGACTACAGGCACCTGCCACCACGCCGGGCTAATTTTTTGTATTTTTAGTAGAGACAGGGTTTCACCATGTTAGCCAGGATGGTCTTGATCTCCTGACCTTGTGATCCTCCTGCCTCAGCCTCCCAAAGTGCCTGGATTACAGGCATGAGCCACCGCGCCCGGCCTAGAGTCTCTTCTTATAAAGGCACTAATCCCATCATAAGGACTCCATGCCTGTGACCATCACACTGGGGAATAGGGTTTCAACACAGGAATTTGGAGGAACACAAATTCAGTCCAGAGCACCTTAGTCCTTACATTTCGAAAGCAACAACAACAATAATTACAATAGGAATACTTATAAAGCATTTATTTACTGCATTCCAGTCATAGTTTGTTTTTTGTTTGTTTTTTGTTTTGGTGGGGGATGGGGTCTCCCTCTGTCACCCAGGCTGGAGTGGAGAGATCTCAGGTCACTGCAGCCTCCACCTCTCCCAGGCTCAAGCAATCCTCCCACCTCAGCCTCCCGAGTAGCTGGGACTATAGGCATGTACCACCACACCCAGCGAATTTTTTCTGTTTTTTGGTGGACCAGGAATTTCGCCATGTTGCCGGGGCTGGTCTCAAACTCCTTAGCTCAAGCTATCTGCCTGCCTTGGCCTCTCAAAGTACTGGGATTACAAGCATGAGTCACCACACCCGGCCTCCAAATGTAGTTTTTGTTTGTTTGTGTTTGTTTTTCTGAGACAGAGTCTTGCTCTGTCACCCAGACTGGAATGCAGTGGCCGATCTCAGTTCACTGCAATCTCTGCCTCCCGGGTTCAGGCAATTCTTCTACCTCAGCCTCCTGAGTAGCTGGAATTACAGGTGCCTGCCACGATGCCCAGCTAATTTTATTTTATTTTATTTATTTTTAGTACAGACAGGGTTTCACCATGTTGGCCAGGCTGGTCTCAAACTACTGATGTTGTGATCCACCTGCCTCTTACCTCCCAAAGTGCTGGGATTACAGGCGTGAGCCACTGCACCTGGCCCAGGCATAGTTTTAAAGTCATCACAATCTCATTTAATCGTCATCACATTCCTATGAAGTAAGTACCACAGCGATCTCTATTTTGCAGATGAGGATACTGAGGCATAGAAAGTTTAAGTAGACTGGATGAGGTGGCTCACACCTATAATCCCAACATTTTGGGAGGCTGAGGTGGGAGGATCCCTTGATCCCAGAAGTTTGAGACCAGCCTGGGCAACATAGGGAAACTCCACGTCTATTTATTTAAAAAAAAAAAAAAAAAATGTGGGCTGGGCATGGTGGCTCATGCCTGTAATCCAATACTTTGGGAAGCTGAGGCAGGTGGATCATCTGAAGTCAGGAGTTCAAGACCAGTCTGGCTAACATGGCAAAACCCTGTCTCTACTAAAAATACAAAAATTAGCCAGGCATAGTGGTATGCACCTTTAATCCCAGCTACTCAGGAGGCTGAGGCAGGAGAATCACCTGAATCCGGGAGGTGGAGGTTGCAGTGAGCTGAAATTGTGCCACTGCACTCCAGCCTGGGAGACAGAGTGAGACTTTGGCTCAAAAAAAAAAAAAAAAAAGTAATAAAGTTGAAGCAACTTGCCCGAGAACACATAGCTAATAAATGGTGACTTCAGAGTCGAACCTAAGCATTCTGATTCCAGGGAATAGATACCTTACCTGGGTGATCACATGTGGTAAGGATCAAATGAGGTCAAATACATGAAAATATTTTCTAAACAATAAAACCCTGGCTGGGTGCAGTGACTCGCACCTGTAATCCTGGCACTTTGGGAGGCTGAGGTGGGTGGATCACAGGTCAGGAGTTCAAGACCAACCTGGACAAGATGGTGAAACCCCGTCTCTACTAAAAATTCAAAAAAAATTAGTCGGGCATGGTGGCAGGCCCTTGTAATCTCAGCTACTCGGGAGGCTGAGGCAGGAGAACAACCTGAACCTGGGAGGTGGAGGTTGCCATGAGACGAGATCATGCCACTGCACTCCAGCCTAGGCAATGGAGTGAGACTCCATCTCAAAATAAATAAGTAAATAAATAAATAATAAAACCCCATACCTACATATAAAATGTGTAGTCTGCATGCAATAACTGGAATCATTGGCTAGTAATTACTAATAATATTACTCGCCCAACCACCAAACAAGCAAACTTCTGTTAGTACCCTCCCTGGCAACCACCCCAGGGTACTAAGACGAGTTTACTGAGAAAGATGCAGTACCCTAGTAAGAGAACATTCTTTTTTGAGTATCTAGGGCACAGACTGTAGTAGATATTAGAAGAATGTAGATAACCCATGGACATATCTGTGAGCTCTCGAGCGTTACACCACATCAGTCTTTCATACAGATCCCAGAGTGACTGTGAATGTTTACATGTTTATTGGGGAATCTTCATATAAAGGGGCTGAGCCCACTGTTTGGGTATTAGATTCACCCAAAGTTTAGACCTTAAATACTTCTTACTGTTTGATTCAGTACCCTTTTTTCTGAGACCGGGTCTCACTCTGTCACTCAGGCCAGAGTGCAGTGGTGCAATCTCGGCTCACTGCAACCTCTGCCTCCCATGCTCAAGCCATCCTCCTACCTCAGCCCTTCATGTAGTTGGGACTACAGGCGTGCACTACCATGTCTGACTAATTTTTGTATTTTTTGTAGATACAGTTTTGCCACGTTGCCCAGGCTGGTCTCGAACTCCTGAACTCAAGAAATCCACCCGCCTTGGCCTCCCAAAGTGCTAGGATTACAGGCATGAGCCACCATGCCCAGCCTTCAGTACCCTTCTTTTGTGACATGATCATTAACTGGGATATTTCATTATTTTTATTTTCTTTTTTTGAGATGGAGTTTCGCTCTTTTGCCCAGGCTAGAGTGCAGTGGCACGATCTCTGCTCACTGTAACCTCTGCCTTCCAGTTTCAAGCGATTCTCCTGCCTTAGCCTCCCAAGTAGCTGGGACTACAAGTGACCGCCACCATGCCTGGCTAATTTTTGTATTTTTAGTAGAGACGGGGTTTCACCATGTTGGCCAGGCTGGTCTCGACCTCCTGACCTCATGATCCGCCCGCCTCGGCCTCCTGAAGTGCTGGGATTACAGGCGAGCCACTTTGCCCGGCCTGGGATATTTCATTCTTAATCATCCAAGTTGACCATCTGCAACACTTCATGAAGAAGTAAAACAAATTTCAGCAGCTTTTTAAAACTTCCCCAGAAAGTTGGGCTACCCAAATCCTGACCACGCCCTTGTGAGCATTCACATCTCATCCAGCATCTGTGCTTTATTTGCATAAAACCCTTCTTGCTTGTTCTTAGCTATCAATGGAGTCCAGAAGAGTGTCTCCCACTCTTCTCAAGCAAAGCAGGACTTCAGATCCCAAAAAAGCACAGGAATAATGGGGACATTTGCAGGGCACACCATCTTTTCACTTCAACTTCTTGTGAGTTAAAAATGTAATGTATATTTGCCTATGCTGGTGGTGGTGTGTTTCCTTTTTTTTTTTTTTTGATTTTTGAAACAAGAGTCTTGCTCTGTTGCCTGGGCTGGAGTGCAGTGGCGGTCTTGGCTCACTGCAACCTCCACCTCCTGGGTTCAAGCGATTCTCCTGCCCCAGCCTCCAGACTAGCTGGGATTACAGGCATGCACCATCACACCTGGCTAATTTTTGTATTTTTAGTAGTCAGGGGTTTCGCCATGTTGGCCAGGCTCGTCTTGAACTCCTGAGCTCAAGTGATCCACCCGCCTTGGCCTCCCAAAGTGCTGAGATTATAGGCTTGAGCCACCTCACCTGGCCGATGGTGTGTTTCTGTGTGTATGAGACAGTGCCACCAGAATAGGCCAATCCATAGAGATAAAAAGTAGATTTATGGTTGCCTGAAACTGAAGGACTTCGGGCGAAATAGTGACTGCTAATCAGGTAAGATTTGTTTTTGAGGTGATAAAACTGTTCTGAAATCAATCATAGTGATAGTTGCACAGCTCAGTAAATATACTAAAAACCATGACATTGCACATTTTGAATGGGTAAATGGTATGTTGAAATGTCTCAATAAAGCTGACATTAAAAAAATACTTTAGAAAGCGCACCATTCTTTTAAAAAAGAAAAAGAGCAAGTAGTAACACTAAAAGGAACGTCTGAAATCATTTATCCATCTACACCTTCAATATACAGATGAAAAACCCAAGCCAGAGAATGTTGTGCTTCACTGCAGCGCTCACAGACGGTGGCTGGAATGCCCAGCCTGGGGTCCAAATGACACCTTGGTGGATCCCCTTCCATGACTCCTGACTGCTCTCCCTTAGAAGATGCTTTGGTGGTTGTTAAAACCCAAATCACTTTTTATTAGGATTTAGTAGGCTGGGCGCAATGGCTTATGCCTGTAATCCCAGCATTTTGGGAAGCAGAAGCAGGTGGATCACCTGAAGTCAGAAGTTCGAGACCAGTCTGGCCATCGTGGTCAAACCCCGTCTCTACTAAAAACAAAAAATTGGTTGATGTGTGGGGGTGGGCACCTGTAATCCCAGCTACTCTGGAGGCTGAGGCAGGAGAAATAATTGAATGTGGCAGGTGGAAGTTGCAGTGAGCAGATTTTGCCATTGTACTCCACCCTTAGCAAGAGCAAAACTTATTCTCAAAAAAAAAAAAAAATTAGTGATAACGAAATTCAACAATCTAGTCATCATCCCTAAATGTAAAATGTTTAACGAGGGGCAAAGTCTACTTCTGACCAGCACGATGAGAGAAACTGAGATCATACGTTTATAGCCTGGGCAACATAACCACACCCCATCTTTTTTTTTTTTTTTAAATCAGCCAGGCATGTGGTCCCAGCTACTCAAGAGGCTGACGCAGAATCACTTGAACCTGGGTGTTGGGTGCTGCAATGAGCAGACATTGTGCCAGGACACTCCTGCCTGGGCAGCAAAGCGAGCCACTGTCTTAAAAATAAAAATAATAAAATGCAATCATCCATGTATGAGCTTATCCCCAGCTGTACTGCGGTTCCGAACGCACGGCAAGGCCTGCTCACTGACTCCTGCGGGTGGCTGCGGTTGACGGCCGCGCGTGGCGAGCAGGAGCTCCCTGTCCACGGGAAGGCTTCTTCAGGGAACAACTCTGCATGAGGGCCAGAAGGGGGCGCCCCCCACAGCTTCGTCGCCCCAGGCAGAAGGTTTGGCGCTTGGCCACCCGGGGACCGCAAGACATCCGCGCCAGAGAAAAACCCTGGCAACCTCCTCTCCTCCCCCAAACACTAGATAGACCCAGACCTACAAGACAAGTGTGCTCAGAACCCCGCGATTAAAGGGGCCTGCTCGCCTCTCCACGGACTTGCTGTCGCAGGCCTGGCCCACAAGCCGGTGCGCCGGGTCGTTACGGGAGCCGTGGGGTGGCCGCAGGCCTTGAGACTACGGCGCCTGGAAATTCTGGTCTAGGCCCTACAAAATCTCCACGACTCTCAGGTACTTCATCAGTAAAAACTAAGTGTCCGTAATTGGAGTCTTGCTGACTTCAAAAATGAAGCCGCGAACCCTCACAAAAAGTGTTACAGTTCTTAAAGATGGTGTATCCGGAATTTGTTATTTTAGATGTTCAGAAGTATTTGGAGCTTCATTCCTTCTGGTGGCAGCTTCGTGGTATCACTGTCAGGAGTGAAACTGCAGACCTTCGTGGTGTTACAGCTCTATAAAGGCTGAACGTCTGGAGTTGTTCGTTTTTCTCGGTGGGTTTGTGGTTTCATTGGCTTCAAAAGTGAAGCTACAGACCTTCACAGTAAGTTTTAACAGCTTATAAACATAGAGTAAACCCAAAAAATGAGCAACAAGCTAAGAGCGATTGCAAAAAGCGAAAGCACAAACCTTCCGCGTTCCCAAACAGTACCCAAGGAGACTACTGTAGGCTACCTCCAGCAGCCTGCTTTTATTCCCTTATTTGGCCCCACCCACATCCTGCTGATTGGTCCATTTTACAGAGGACTGATTGGACCGTTTTGACAGGGTGCTGATTAGTGCATTTACAATCCTCTAGTAAGACTTCAAAATTTCTCCAAGTCCCCACCTGATTAGCTAGATACAGAGTGCTGATGGGTGCACGTACAATCCTCCGGCTAGATATTAAAGTTTTCCAAGTCCCCATTCGCCTCAGAAGCCCAGCTGGTTTCACCTAGTGGATCCTGCGCTTGGGCTGCAGGCGGGACTACCCGCCGGTCGCGAGCCGCGCCTATACTCCTCAGACTTTGGACTGTCGATGGGACCAAGCACCACCGAGCAGGGGGCGGCGCCCATCGGGGAGGCTCGGGCCGCGCGGGAGCCCACCGCAGTGGGGGAGCTCAGACATGGCGGGCTGCAGGTCCGGAGCAGATCCGGAGCCCTGCCCCACAGGGAGGCAGCTAAGGCCTAGCCAGAATTTGAGTGCAGCGCCGGCGGGCCGGCACTGCTGGGAGACCCGGTGCAACATCCACAACTGCTGGCCTGGGTGCTAAGCCCTTCACTGCCCTAGGCCAGCGGGGCTGGCCAGCTGCTCCGTGTGCGGGGCCCGCCGAGCCCGTGCCCACGCCCGCAGAACTGGCACTGGCCCGCAAGAGCCGCACCACAGCCCGGGTTCCTGCCAGCGCCTCTCCCTCCATGCCTCCCCGCAAGCAGAGGGAGGTGGCTCTGGCCTCAGCCAGCCCAGAGAGGGGCTCCCACGGTGCTGTGGTGGGCTGAAGCACTCCTCAAGCTATGCCAGAGTGGATGCCCAGGCCGAGGAGGCGCTGAGAGTGAGGGCTGCTAGCACATTGTCACCTCTTACAAAGAAGGAGGACAATCTGGCCCATATTGAGGAGAAAAATCTATCAATAGAAATAGATGTAGAAATGACACTGATGATAGGCTATTAACACAATATATGACCATAATTGTATTCCATATGCTCATGAAGCTGGAGAAAAGAGTGAGGATGCTAACTAGAGACATGCAAAATATAAAAATGCATCACACTGATTATCTGGAGATTGAAACCAAGAGTCTGAAGCCAAACAAAAAACACTCTAAGGAAACAAAACTATTGATTAATGTCTCTCATCAATTAGAAATACAAAAATTCTTAATCAAATCAAGTAAATTAAATTTAAATAGAATACAAAAGGGATAATGCGTAATAATCAAGTGGAATTTATCCTAGGAATTCAAATTCGTATGAACAGACTAATAAAGATAAAATCATAGGATCGTCTCACTAGATTCAATACTAGTATTGATAAAAATTCTCAGCCAACTAGCAATAGGAAGAAGCTTCAAAAATGGGCAAAAAATTTGAATAGCTATTTCACCAAAGAAGACATGGTCAATAAGCACATGAAAAACTGTTCAACATTACTAATCACCAGAGAAATGCAAATCAAAACCACAATGGAATACCAGTCCGCATCCAAAAGTATGACTATTATATAAAAAATATATAAATAAGCAAAAAATAACAAGTATTGGTATGGGTCTGGATCTGGAGAAATTGGAACCCTTGGGTAATATTGGTGGGAATGATCACAGTCCAGCCACTATGGAAAACAGTATGGTGATGTACTAGCCTGTTTTCGCATTGCTCTGAAGAATTTCCTGAGGCTGGGTAATTTATAAAGAAAAGAGATTTAACTGGCTCATGGTTCCACAGGCTGTACAAGAAGCATGGGTGGGGAGATCTGGGGAAACTTACAATCATGGTGGAAGGTAAAGAGGACACAGGCACATCCTACATGGCCAGAGCAGGAGGAACAGGAAGAAGGGAGAGGTGCTACACACTTTTAAACAACCAAATCTCATGAGAACTTTCTCAATATCATGAGAGCAGCAAGTGGAAAATCTGCCCCCATGATCCAATCACTTCCCACTAGGCCCTTCCTCCTCCAACACTGGGGATTACAATTCGACATGAGATCTGAGTGAAGACAAAACTCCAAACCATATCAGATGGCTTCTCAAAATATTAAAAATAGATTTACCATATGATTCATAAATGATACTTTTGGGTATAGACTCAAAAGAATAGAAGGATGGATCTCAAAGATATATTTGTACACGCATGCTCAGAGCAGCATCATTCACAGTAGCTGAAATTGGAAGTAACCCAAGGATAGATGAATAATTAAGCAAAATGTGGCACCACACAATAGGCTATAACTCAGCATTAAATAGGAAGGAAATATCGACACATGCTATAACATGGATGAGCCTTAAGGACATTATGCTAAGTGAAATAAGCTAGACACAAAAAGATAAATATTGTATTATCCACTTATAAGAGATACTTAGTGTAGTTAAAATCATAGAGACAAGGTAGAATAGTGGTTGTCAGGAGCTGAAAAGAAGGAGAATGGAAAGTTATGGTTTAATGAGTGCAGCATTTCAGCTTTGCAAGACGAAAAATGTCCTGGAGATAAATAGGGGTGATACTTGCACAACAATATGAATGTACTTGATTCCACAGAACTATACACAAAAATTAATAGGATGGTAAATTTTATGTTATGTGTATTTTACCACAATAAAAATATTAATATTAATAAAAATATTGAAAAATCTATTGTATTTCCAAATACTAGGAGTAAACTTTCAGAAATGGAAATTATAAAAACAATTTCATGACAGTAGAATCAAAACTATGGATCACTTAGATATAAATCTAATAATAGATATATGAGCCCTGTATCCTGAAGCTCGCAAATCACTGCTAAAATATTAAGGAAGACCTAAATAAATGGATAGACACACTGTGTTCATAGATTGAAAGACTTAATAGTGTTAAGATATCAATTCTCCCAAAATTCACCTATAGATTCAATGCAATCTCAATCAGAATTTCTGCAGGGACTTTTTTAATGTTTTGGTAGAGATTGACAAGCTGATTTTCAAATTCATGTAAAAATGCAAAGGGCTTAGAATAGTCAGAACAATTTTGAAAAAGACAAAGAAGAAAAGTGAACTCAAAAATTATTATACAGTTATTGTACTCAAGACAGTAAAAGAAAAAAACAGAGTTTTCAGAGGATAGGCTAATAGATCGATGAATCAGAGCACAGAGTCTAAAAACAGATCTACATAAGTACGGTGAATTTAATTTTGACAAAAGTGCAAAAGCAGTATAACGGGGAAATGACAGCATCTTCAACAAATGATGTTGTAGCAATTGAATATCCTTATGGAGGAAAAAAGGAATTTTAAAAAATAATAGATTAATTCAAAACATGTCATAGGCCTAAGAAAACCTAGAACTGTAAAATTTCTAGACTACAACGTAAAAGGAACTCAAGGTTTTCTTAGGGTAGGCAAAAATTTATTCGATGTTAGATCGAAAACAGCCTGGGTACGGTGGCTCACAAATGCAATCCCAGCACTTTGGGAGGCCGAAGCAGGAGGATTGCTTAAGGCCCAGAATTCAAGACCAGCCTGGGCAATATCGTGAGACTCTTTCTCAACAATAAATAAATAAATAAAATATTAAATCAAAAGCATAATCCACAAAAATATTTTTTAAAATGATAATTTAGACTTCAGCAGAACTAAGAACTTCGGTTCTTAGAAAGATACTGTTAAGATGGCAAATAGGCACATAAAAAGGCACACAACATTAATAGTCATTATAGAGATGAAAATTAAAACCACAATGAGATTTCACTATATATCTATTAGAAGGAATTCTTTAATATTCTTCAGTAATGGAATGGGAGGCAGATACATGGATAATATCCTAGTAGTTAGGTGTATATGGTGATATGAACTTCTGGATATTCTACTTGGTATCTTTATTTTAGTCTTTTAAAATGTTATTTTTTTTTTCTATTGAAATAAAAAACAAGGAATTTGTTTAGACTGGGAAATAAGGTGCTTGGTGTTTGGATAGAAAGAAAAAAGTTATCAAATGTTATGAAGAAGAGTAGGAGATTGAATGCACTCAGGAAACATAATCACTGTGCAACCTTCCATGTACCTGCAGTTTATGGTCATGAATTTGAGGCGAGATCACTTGGCCAGGACGCAGGTTTTTCTCCAGCTGTATTAAATGCCTGGGTACAGATGCAAAGTGAGTAAGGAGCAGACTTGAAGCAGGGAGGTTTTCATCCAGCAAACATGTTGAAGGAGAGTGGCAGAAGGGCTTAGGCTGGAGGCAGGGGTGTGACTCCAAGGACTTGGTATGGAATTCAAGCAGGATGAGGAAGGAGATGAGGACACGCGTGGCAAGGAGAGGAGGACCACAAACGTGGTAACATAAAGAGGGTGAGGTCTTTGAAAGACGAAGGATGACTGTTGCCATGGAGACACTAGAGCAGAATGAACTAAAGAAGCAGCAGTCAAGGAATTGGGATGTGGAAACCAAAGACTGTGGAAGGACTGGAATTATCGTTAATGACAGGCCTAGAATATAAACTTAGAGGCGAATGGGTGGAGGAGGTGAAGGATGGATATCTTTGAGGAAAAAAGTTTTTAAAAATTAGAGGCCCGGGTTTTACTAAGATTATTTCTATGTGTATAGAAATCAAGAGTAATCAGGACTTGAATAGTATTGAAGACAGTGAAAGGAAGCCAGAGCTTAAAAATGCGAAGATCTAAGGTGGAGTCCCAAGCTGGGGGATGGTAGGCAGTATAGAGGTGGATAAGTATAAAACTTAGAGTGTGTGTGCGTATGCGTGTGCATGTGTGTGTGCATGTGTGTGTGTGTGCATGTGTGTATGTGCATGTGTGTGCCCGCGTGCATGTGTTCATGTGTGTGCATGTGCACGTGTGTGCCTGTGCATGTGTGTGTGTATGTGTGTGCATGCGTGTGCGTATGTGTGCATGTGTGTGCGTGTGCATGTGCGTGTGTGGGTGTGCGTGCATGTGTGAAATGTGTGTGCGCGTGCATGTGCACATGTGCGTGTGTGTGCGTGTGTGTGTGTTCGCGTGTGCTCACTTAAGGGTATTGGATGATTCTAGGGCCAAAGTAGAGAACATTACAGACAAAAAAGTGTCCTTGTGAATTTACATTTCACAACTGAAACTTTAACATACAGATAAGCACATTTTAATAAGTAACAAGCTTTATTTATACCTGAATACTTATTTTAACCTCATAGGTTTAAAACATGAGGCCAATATGTAATTTATTCCAAAATCTGGGGAAATAATTGATGGCCCCTGAAAGGATTGAAATGCCGTACCTGCAGCATGGACTCTGATGTTGTAATCCATTTGCAGGGTTTATCATATACTTTATTAGTTCTTGACAAGTAAGGCGGACTCAAACCTAGTTTCAATATACCAAACAACTGGCTGTCTCATTGTTACATTTGCAAGAGAATTTCATTGGCAGTGATTGGTTAGAATCCCCCTCACCACCAAAAACGGATTGACAGCCTAGTATATGCTCAGCCAATGTGTTAGATGATCACAGAGCAAATCTTAGAAGTGGCATTCTTGCCTTGAATAATGAACAGATGTCCTCAAATACAGTTGCTCATATTTTTACACCAGTTTGGAGTGTCCTATCTGCCCTATAGAAAACCTATTTATAAAGTGGAACTAAACCACATCTTCCCTAAGAAGCTTCCCTCCTGGCTGTTGCACTGCTCTCCTCCACTGCCACATGGCTGTTCTTTTTTTTTCTTTTTTGTTTTCTTTTCTTTTATTTTCTCTTCTTTTCCCCTCTCCTCTCCTCTCCTCTCTTCTCCTCTATTTTCTTTCTGGAGACAGGATCTCACTCTGTCCCCCAGGCTGGAGTGCAGTGGTGCAATCACAGATCACTGCTGCCTGAACCTCCCAGGCTCAAGCAATACTCCCCACCTCAGCCTCCCAAGTACCTGGGACTACAGGTGCGCACCACCATGCCTGGCTAATTTTTAATTTTTGTATTTTTTGTATAGATGGGGCCTCACTGTGTTGCCCAGGCTGATCTTGAACTCTTGGGTTCAAGCAGTCCACTCACTTTGGCCTCCCAGAGTGCTGGGACTTCAGGCATGAGCCACTGTGTCCTGCCAACATGCTGCTCTCTATATAAATACCTGCATAACTTATTGTCTACTTTTTCTTCATTTTGAAAATTAATTGTAGTATGATTCATTTATTAGAAAAACCACTTCTTGATACTTGTATTTACTGGGCACTTACTACATGCTAGGTCTTGCTCTAAACACTGTACATAATTTTGTCACTCACTACATGCCAGGCCTTGCTCTAAACACTTTATATGATTTTATTTAATAATTTACTTCTCACAATAAACATATTATTCTTATCATTGTTTCTAATTTCCAGAAGTGCTAATTTCTTTTTAAGTTAACTCAGTTAAAATTGTCCATGACCAGGATTCTAGGATGTGAGATTAATTTTTAAAACTGGCAACACCAAAAGTGCGCGAAGACGTGGAGCAATGAATACTTTCACACACCACTGAGGGGAATGCAAACTGGCATAATCACCGGAGAAAATAGCTGGATATTATCTAGAACTAAAAAGATCCACATACCCTCTTGCCCAAGCGATTCCATCCTTGATTTGGATCCTGGACACACTCTTGACCTTGTGCAGCCAGATACACGCAGAAGAGCATTTGCACCAGCAAGGCTAATGCTCAACAACCCTTGATGTACAAGCATTGCAGAACAGATACGTAAATTACAGAAGATTCAAATAATGAAATACTACACAGTAATGATAATGGAACAGGCAGCGACCTGGTTGAAAGTAACAAACATAATATGGAGTGACAGAATCAAACTATGAAGGGGCATATGCCACATAATTCCACTTATAGAAAGGTAAAAAACAGGCAAAAGTAAGGAATGCTTATACAGGCAGGAAAGCTAAGATAAAGCCAGGGAGATGCTTTCATAATGTAATGTGGTGTTCCGGTAACCAGGACAAAGAAACAAGGTAGGAGTCCTGGTGGAATTGCAACCTGTCTTGAGCAGGTTACACAGGAGCTTGCTTTGAAACTCTTATCCTGTCCCCATTGTGCACATGTCTCTGCAAATTATATTTCACAAACAACATTGTAACTTGAATACAAGCTCATGCAGTGGTTGGGACAACACAAAATATTCATTCAACACCTGGTTGATTTGACTAAAGACAAATTGATGATGATCAGTGGCTCATTGCAAAGGCAAAGCTGATTGTGAAATAAAAACTGCAAGTTTAGAATGTTAGCTTTGAAGGGGGGCTTTCTTTTTCCTGGTTGCATTTCTACTGTTACAAATTCCCCTCTATGATATCGTTTACCAGACATTGTAAAACTTAATGGGAACATGACAAATTCATTTGTAAGTGAAGCTTCGTCTTGGAACGGAGCTAATATCTGCAGAATATTCTTTTTTTATGTTAAATTAGTTACTTCCCTATAATTTCTTCACATTATAAGGACAGTGTGATAGGAAGGTATAAATTCTTCCCAAGATGCAGAAAGAGAAGTTTTTAAATTAATAAATAAATTAAAATTTTACTTTGAGATTAGTTATCCCCTTGCTTTAAATTTGGGCAAGAGAATCTGTCAAGAGTATGGAATGTTGCATGGCAAAACACTGAAATCAGATGATAATTTTCTGCTTTTAAGAAGACAAATAACATAGGTCTTTTGTCCTAACACTATGCTATAGATTGAATGTTTATGTCCATCCTAAATTCCTATGTCGAAACCTTAATCCCTAATTTGATTATATTAGGAGGTAGGGGCTTTGAGACATGATTAGGTCATAAGGCTGGGGCTGTCATGAATAGGTTTAGTGCCCTTGTAAGAAGAGACAGAGAGATAAATGGTCTCTCTCTTCCGTGTGAGGACACAGCTAGAAGGTGGCCGTCTGCAAAGTAGAAAGAGAGCCCTTCACAAGGAACCAAATCTGCCTGCACCTTGAACTTGGACTTTCTAGTGTTCAGAACAGTGAGAAGTAACTGTTTGTTGTTTAAGCCACACAATCTATGGCATTTTGTTACAACAATTTGACTAAGACTCACTGAAGGGCACAATGGGAAATGAAAAGGCAGCTAATGCAATGGTTGAAGTTGACTATCATGATGAGAGAATAAGTCCCTGGTACACAAGTATGAGTCTGAAATTGCATCATCCCAAAATAATTACCATTGCAATTTCATAATAATTTTGTACCCGAATTTCCAAAGTTAGATATTTTAGTTCAAGAAGGATAATTCCCCAGCCCTGTCAGCTGCAGAGTTGCTCGCGCCGACACGCTTCTCACATTTGCAACCCCAAATAGAGGCTCAGTTCCAACTGGCACATGTATTGATATTATGAGCCTTTTGGTGCACAGCTGAATATAATTCAGGCAAAGATTTTCAGAAGTATTTTTCAGAAGAAACTTTGTGCTGAGAATGTACTGCTTGACCATTATAAAAAGCACTTTACTAAAAATGATTTTGCATCCATTTAAATTACTTTGTATCCAAGTAATTTAAAACTTATTTTGTTAACTTAAAATTATGAAAACAATTCTTCTTAGAATAACTTTAATGTCTTTAAAAGAAGATTGATTGAGAGAATAAAGTGTGTTCCTTTTTCTCTTTCTCTGCCATATCTTCTTTTCTTTATATTTTTGTAAGTATATACTCCTTATAACATTTTTATTTATTACTTGAGACTGACTTATGAATACTAAAAATAATTTTGGAATTTTATCTCATCGAAGAAAATTTGATGTGTCACAATTGGTATGTTTTTAACTCATCCTCATAAAATGTGAAACATTGTCTGAAGAAGGTTTTCTAAAAAACATACATATTACATTAGTAGAATTCAATATACTTAGTAAAAGTTTGTTTTCTGCTATAAAATTCCAATATACCAAATATTTTAAAGAGATTAGAATTATGATTTAACTCAATATTTATTTTTCAATATTGTATTACTATTTTTATTTAAATATTTTTGTAAACATTATAACTTGGCAAGTTAAAATGGTCTTATTAAAGGAATATACCACACAGACTTAATATTTAAATTGCTTTAACTATTTTGCTACTTAACTATATAAAAGTTCTTAAAATTGCACATATATACAATTAATAGCTTTTACATGCATTATTATAAGCACATGTTTTCATGTAGCAATAAAACATATTTATATTTCAAGTGCTCAAAGCAGTTTTTGTATATAAAATACATAGAAGATTTTTTTCTGGAGGTTACAGTTGCAAATTTGGCAGTTAATATTTAGATATTAACAGTAAATTAGAATAGCATGCCTTTGTCTAAACAACTGATGTTTGCCCTGTTTAGATCACATGGAAACCTAGAGTCTCACAACCATTACTCAAGTTCATGTTCAGAGATGCTAGAATGACCATGGGGACGCTTTCTGTTTGGCCTGTCAAACAACCAATGAGGACAGGCAGACCTTGGCAAGACATTGAGGCTGGCAGTAGACATTGATACTTCTGTACTTTCAATATTTTAAAATACATATGGGCTCAATGACAAAAACACCTCTGAAAATATATATACCATGTAGATTTTGTTCTTAAATTTTTTCTAAAAGTATCTCACATTGAAAAAAGAAATTCTAAAATACAGAACATTGTCTGCCTCCAATTTGTACCAAGAATAGAGTGCCTACTAACCTAAATGGAAATAATGATTTTATAAAGATTTTATTTAAAATAATTATTTATCATGATTTTTTCCTGTAGAATCAACACTTACTAATCTATCACCTTTGTAGCTATTACATTCAGTCTAGAGAATTTAAGTCTAGATTAATAGGGTTTGATCAGCACTCAAT
>NW_012108919.1:1413210-1457294 GCF_000951045.1 Mandrillus leucophaeus | reverse complement strand
ATGAGGTTTCACCGTGTTAGCCAGGATGGTCTTGATCTCCTGACCTCGTGATCCACCTGCCTCAGCCTCCCAAAGTGCTGGGATTACAAGCGTGAGCCACTGTGCCCGGCCTCAATCCCTTTTTTTAAGGAGCTTTCAGAATGGCAAAGAAATTAGAGACAGTATTTGGTGTTTTGAAAGAATAAACTACAACCTCAGCATTCCATTAGTTCTGTAAGTATATTTCACTTATAGTTGAATCTGAAACACATCTAATACATACACATAGGCTAACATATGTGCAACACGTCTGATAGCCATTCAGCATCCCTAGATATGCCTATTTCAGTAGTTTCTGTCAGTGGCTGTTCTGAAAGTCTAATACCTGAGTTGATCAGTTGTTTAACATTTTAATAGCATTTCTGCATATGCATATAAACATGCATACAAAAAATAAATTGCTTTCAGGATTCTTTTGAAATATGCAAATAAACCTTTTTGTTGGCAGTCACAGACACAACAATTTTCCATAAAAATAAAACAGATTTTAGGAACTGATTTAGAATTCATTGTATACAATGACTCAAAATTGGGCATCCCATTCCATGGTTGTTCGAAAGCAAAATAGCACAAAGAAGACAGGGAGAAAGGGACAGAGAAGACATGCAAGTGTGAGTTACAACTTTGAATCTACCTTTACATTCTGTGTTTTAGTGTTGTTTGATCTGTCTATGTTTGTTCCGTGTTATTTTACCTGGCTTGGGTGATATGTCACATCGTCTGCCCCACACTAAAGATCCACTCGAAACTCCTTAGTAAAATGGGTGTGCACGTGCACAAAATGAGGATGCCCATCAGAAACAAAGAGCAAGACACAGCTACCCAGTGATCCTAATTCTATTCCAGGAATTGTTTCTCTCTTTAAAACTCTGATTGCTTCATCTCTTAACTTCAAATAGAAAGAAAAAGAGCCATTCATTCCCACATATATCCATTGTCTAGGGCTGCCATAGCAAGATACCATAAACTGAGTGTCTTAAAACAGCAGAAACATTATCTCACGTTCTGGAAACCAAGAGTCCTAAATCCAGACTTGTACAGGGTTGTCTCCTTCCTGAGAGCCCAGAAGGATGAACTGTTCCTGACCCATCTCCTAGCTGCTGGTGGTTTGCTGGCAATCTTGCATTCTTTGGTTTACAGCCACATTGTCCCAACCTTTACCTCTGCCTACTTCTCTGTACTTCTGTAGCTCTTCTCTTTTTAGAAGGATATCAGTCATACTGGATTGATTATAAGCCCATCCTACTTCCTGTATGACCTCCTCTTAACTTGATTACATCTACAATGATCAATTTTCAAAAAGGTCAGATTCACAGGTGCAGGTAGGATTTCAACATATCTTTTTGAGGACACGATTCAACCCACTTCGTCACTACAACCCTATCACAGCACACACATTTTAAAAATATGTGTTATCTGATGCAAGCATCCACTGAAGCTCTGGTAGTTAAGACCACGGTGCAGCAGGCAAGCCCCTCAAAGCCAAAGCCCACCACCATCAGCCATGGAGCTGGATGAGGCAAACTTTCCGTGAGGATGCATGATTCGGAACATGAGGACGCTGGGGGACTGTGGCTCCTTCAAAGACACAGCCATACTTTATGCAGCCAGCAGACAAACTAAAGTCACCTTGTTTTGGTTTTATATTTCTACTATAGAATTTGTAAGATTAGTTCTTTGTTTGGGTACAGCTGATAAGAACATGATAAATAGCCTGAGGTATTTCAATAACCTGCCATAGTCTAGAGGTTCATGCACAGGGAATTATGAATGAATCATTTGTGATACCACTTAACGTGGGAAAACAGTGATATTGAAGAATCAATTTCCCTTTGTTTGCAGAGGACATCATGGAGCAGGGAGCACCTTCCCTCAGATAAACTAAGCATTGAACTCATTCAGAAAAAGCTGGGGGAGTAGTTTGGAATCCCTTTGTTCAAGGTAGGCCTTAAATGTCAGAGGAAAATTGCTTTAGCTAACCAATTGTTCCTTAGATGTATCTCCGTTGAAAGCAGTTGATTTTTTTTTTCTCTTAGCATCTGTCTTTTTCTTGCCAAATTTTACAGAAAGATCACTATCTCAAACACCTTGAAAGATAACACACAGTTTAAAAATGGTATTCTTATTTTAGCAATTTTCTTTTCAGAAAAAGAAATGATCATTGAGGAAAATAATATTTGTTAAGACAAGAATAGTTAATGGCACTTTCAAAAAGTTAACTATCATTTCTGTTAGTGTTTCCAGCTTCCGTGGCTAATGTTTTTCACTATGGGCTATGGTTGAATTCCTGGGAGGAAATCCTGCCATTCAATGTATCCTTTTGCCCTGAAAGTTGGAAGTTACAAGACCGCCTGGAGGTTGCTGCCTGGGATCATGAGCTCTCCCTGATCCCACATACATAGCAATTATGGGTAGCTCTGGGCATCTCTCTTGGCAGAACCAGGCAGGCACCTGGCTGGACATGTCTGGGATAAAAAGAGTCAGTGCTCCTGTTTGTTTTTGAAGGATATTTTTAAAGATTTACTCCATACCTTTCTCTGGGGTGGAGTATAGATTCTTGCTTACTGTATTTAGGCACCATGCACATGCTAAGTGCCCTAGAGATGACTGTGGCCACTCAAGTGTGGTGGGAAGGGCAGGCACACAGTCAAGGAAGGACTTCAAGAACACATTTCACACGGTGCCTGTGATAAAACCCAGAGGCAGGATGCTCCCAGCATGGGGCTGTTTCCTTCTTAATTGTGGATAAGGAAGGACACGTTCGTTATAAGCCCAGGAGGAAAAAGCAGAACAAGGAGCAGAAGAATTTGAACCCATGAAAAGGCAATAATTACACTTTATGTATGAGATATACACGTAGTCTAACTATGACAGCAGAGTGACTGCACTGTCGTAATGGGAGAAAACTTCAGTTGTATAGAGTAGTAATTCTATTTAAGGAGACTCCAGTACATGCAAAGAAAAGAGGTATCATTGTAGTCGTCTTTGCCATGAAAGAGGCAGGGGTCGGAAAAAGAAGAATGCAATCCTTATATCTCTCAGATTCCCTTACTTGTCAGAGAGACACAGAGAGAACTGTCCCCTACACAAGCACGGCCTACATTTGAAACCGGAGACGTTTAAGAATAGTGATGTGGTTACACCACGGGGCAAAGCGGGAACCCAGGCAGCTCTGTGAAGAGGGAGTCAGTGACCTAGTCCTCCAGAGGGGCTATGCAAATGGGGGTGAGACCTCTGAGGTCAGGAGTTCGAGACCAGCCTGGCCAACATGGTGAAATCCCATCTTTACTAAAAATACAAAACTTAGCCAGGCATGGTGGTGGGTGCCTGTAATCCCAGCTACTCAGGAGGGTGAGGCAAGAGAGTCGCTTAAACCCGGGAGGCAGAGGTTGCAGCGAGCCGAGATCGTGACATTGCACTCCAGCCTGAACAACAGAGCAAGACTCCGTTTCAAAAAAAAAAAAAAAAACCACCTGAAAAGAGCTCAAGTCAGAGAGTGTGTAAACAAGCATCCTAGTGAGGAACAAACATTTTCCTTGAAGCCACACCTTGCTGAAAACAAGGAAACAGCAAAGCCAGCTTGCCATCAGGGTTGCCCGAAATGATCCCACCGGGGAGTGAAAGCAAGCATGAGCCCCCAGCGCTGTTCCCAGGCTGATGGAGATGGTAGGACTAAAGAAGAGACACGTTGTTTGTGTGCTGGATTTCCATTTCCTCTCTTTCTGCTTTTCACATCACCACTGTCTTTGTTTCAGTAATGTCTCTTCCTGACCCTTCGCGAGTGGCCAGTGCCTAGGAGGGAGATTTCGTCTGAGTGTGGATTGAGCATTGGCCTGGGCAGGAGAGACTGGTCCTGTGCTCATCGTGGCAGGGCCTGACATCCAGCCACGGCGTAAATAAAATGGTAGACTGTCTAATTTTGAAGGTTTTTTACCCTTTGCAATTCTAAGAGGGATTGAGTTAGTTTACAAGTGAAAATGCAAAACAGCTAAACATGTCATTTGGAGATTCTCAAAGAGCGAAGACGTTGTCTAGAAGCAGCTGAAGGATAAGATTCCTACCTGTGATAAATGTGGGAGACTCAAATATGTGTAGGATTGTTGGCCTGAAGGCAATTAGGGAGAGGTAGGTGCAGAAAGATTCTCAGCCCTCCCTCTATTTGTCTAAAAGCCGGACATACATTTATGACAACAAAAGATATCTTGGATGCTCAGTAGCCCCAACCATGCTACCGAGGAGAACAAAGTTAACCACTGAAGACCACTTTATACCCTGTGGACCTGGAGATAGTTCCAGAAGAATCTATGTGGAAAAGCTTCGCTAACCAGCCTTTATCTGCCACTTGTTTTCCTCACCACAAGTTGCTGCCCTAGAGACTCAATGTCCTTCTCCTTTGTCTCATTGCCCCTCTAAAAAGTTACTGTTCTGTGTTGAAGATGCTATGTAAGCGGGAACCCAAAGCCACCTCTTTGATTGCTCATTATCTGGGTGTCTCCCATGTACATATAAAATATAAATGTTCATAAACTTGTTTATGGAGTTCTCCTTTTTTATTGTAATACCTTTATGGGGTACAAGTGGTGTTTGGTTACATGCATGAATTGTATAGTGGTGGTTTTCTCTTGTTAACCTATCTTTTATTACTGAGGTTCGTTCACCTCTAAGAACCTAAGGGGGTTATTCTTTCCTTACATGAGATAATATTAGAGATTACAATTGTGCCTTCAATTTGGTTCTGTGATTTAGGATCAATTTTTTTTTCCAAAGTCCCTTTCCACGAGTATTTTTTTTTTCCTAATGAGAGAAAGCTTCAAATTGCTGAGAGACCTGTGTTCTTCCGGATTAAACTTAAGAAGGAAATTATTTTACTGATTTGAGAAAATTGTCACTGCCTAATAGTGTGTGCAAATCACAGGTGGCAGCGCTGACTGGGCTGCGGCTGATGGTCAGCACGGTTCTGTCCAACACTGAACACAATTCTGCTGCCACAATGCTGTGCTCATCACAAAAACCACATAATGTGTGGTTAGCATCTCAAAGCTCTTCTCTCCTTTGTAGTCATGAAGACAGCATGTGTGAGTCCAGGATGTTTATTAACAGACATTCAAAGCACATGTGTCACCCAGCACAGTGGCAGCGGTTCCCTCCTGTGATCCCAGAGTAATCCCAGGCTGAGGTGGGTGGATTATTTGAGGTCAGGAGTTCAAGAGCAGCCTGGCCAACACGGTGAAATCCCGCCTCTACTAAAAATACAAAAATTAGCTGGACATGGTGGCGTGTACCTGTAGTCCCAGCTATTCAGGAGGCTGAGGCGGGAAAATCATTTGAACCTGAGAGGCGGAGGTTGCAGTGAACCCAGATGGCACCACTGCACTCCAGCCTGGGCGACAGAGCGAAACTCTGTCTCAAAACAAAACAAAACAAAAACAAAAACAAACACAAAAACAAACAAACAACAACAACAAAAAAGCAAAGTACATGTGTCACAATAAGTTAATGGTAATAATTCAACCTACAACTAAGTGTATATTAATATGTGTTTAAACCTGAAGATGTGAATGGCTCCCTGACTCTGTACAATGGAACTACATGAGCAGTTCATCATGGCAAAGGACTAATGTCTTCTGGCAGAATCGTTAGGCCTTGAATAACCTGCTTGTTATTATGTTACTGGAAAGACCATTGATATTCAGTTGCTCACATCAAGGCAGTAGGAATTCTTGACATGCCCAGTGTTTGCTTAAAAGCTAATACATATCACTAACCGGTAGGTATGGTGATAAGACGGTGTAGAGAATGGAATGGGAATGCGGAGGCATGACAGTGTTGTATTTGTGGTGGACTCAGTTCTGATGAGAAAGAGAAAGCAGTGAAACAGAAAGTTATTATCAAGTTTTTAGAAAACGTACGTTTATTTTGAGCTTGTAATTTGAGAATTGGAAACATATTTTGTTACCCTGGGGGACATCTCCGCATCATTGCCCAATACTAAAGAATTAAAGCATCCTCAGCCCAGTGAAAATATACTAGTTCTTTGTGCAAATGTGGTTTTAGAAAGACAACTTTACAGAGATACTTTCTCATTTCCATATCCTAATGTGGTGATGAATGCGGCTTTTCTTGTGGACATTTTTACCCTGGTTAATTCACTTATTTGGTGAACACCACTTTTCCTACTGGAAAATCTGGGCTTCCCCCATCAGTGGTGGGGCACCGGGGCTAGGCTCTGTGTGTGACACAGGCTGTGGCTGCTGACCAGCTGCGTGGAACCTGAATGGCCACGCTAGGGTGTGCTGGCTGTGGGTCACCAGCCGTATGCAGTAATTAGAAACACTTACTCCCTCGGTGCAATCGGGTCGAGGGCAGAGTTCTCGCGAGCTATTTATAATACTGCAGGAATTCTCTGTTCTCAACATTACCAAGGTTTATATAAATGGTCATTAGGAAAAATTAACTGTGCTGAAGAAAAGGACATTCTGTACTTAGAAGTGTTTTTGCATGGATTCCAAATGGGATGAGAGGAAGGGGAAGGGAAGAGAGGGAGAGTCTCACATTTTTGGAAAATCTCACATACATAAGGCTTCCATTAAAGTAAAAGAAAAAATATCTGAACTGTAATTAATATTTCCAAACTGTGCACACCCTGTGTGGGACACTGAGTCTTCCATACCCCAAATCTGAGAATGTGAAAACATCAATGTCCCAGGAAGAATTTTGACCAATCTGAGGTTTTAAACAGAGGATATTTTATACCCACATTCTGTTTTTGTGCAACCTTATAGACTTCTCTGTTTGTGATGTTGTTTGTAGTTTTAGCAATATTTAAATTATCATACAGTAAAAATCAATTGTATGTAGTTCAAGGTCTAAGTATACCTGTAATACAGTGATGCCTTCACTTTAGTGAAAGGCGGCAGGGTCATAAAATCTAGCACTGAAGTTTTATCTTCTCTTCAAACTGCTCGGAAGTATCCCAGTAGAACTGCACTCTAACACCGCTTGGATTCTCATTGGAACCTCTGGTGACACTCTCTTTATTTTTCTTTTTCCAAGGTTTTAGTAATTATACTCCCTTGGATAGTACTTTAAAGAAGTCTTCTTCTTTATACTAAAGTCTACATCTAACTTGAAATCTTCGATGCTTCCATGAGGTCTAGTGCATCCAATCATGTTAAAATAGTAGTTAATATTTACTTGCTTCTCTAGACACTAATAAAAAAAACAAATTGTAGATTTGCCATAGAAAACTGACAGCCACTGGACAGCATCATGGTGACACATGGTAAAGGGCTGCCTTCTATTGTCACAAAGCGTGTATGCTTTATCCAGGGAAATTGGGTCCCTTGAGCAGAAGGGCCCTGCCTTTGGCCCTCAAGGTGCTGCAGTTGCTTTTTTTTGTTGTTGTGTGTTTGTTTGAGATGATCGATCTTTTACTTTTTTTTTAATTTTTAATTTTTGTGGGTACATAGAAGGTGTATACATTAATGAGATAAACAAGGTAGTTTGATACAGGCATGCAATGTGGAATAGCCACACTAGGGTATTGATACAGGCATGCAAGGTGGAACAGTCGCGCCAGGGTAAATGGGGCATCCATTGCCTCACACACTCGAATCTTGAAAATCTTGCTGATCGCGCTCACCCCTCGCTGCCCTGTGGACTTACCCATATTAGAAAAAGACCCCCTAAAACAAGGTGCAGCCAAAAAGAGCCACGGTTGCCTATTTCTCCTCAGGCTGCTGGCCTGTGGTCTCTGCTTGCAGTCACATTGGGTCCCCAGATCTCTGAGCCAGATATGGTCACTGGTTCTGCCTCTGCACAACTTAACACCTGCCGCATCCTGAAGATCCAGTTAAAACTGGAAATAACATTTCTGAAGGAAGAGTGTTCCCTAAGGAAGGAGGACATGCATTCCTACAGGATAAATTTGCATCTTAGGGCCAGGAAAGTGGGGGAGATGCTATGACATTCAGTTGGTCTAGACCAAGGGTAGAGCTTCTGGGAGATGGCAGAAGGGTCAGGGTCGAGCCAAACTGTGGGTGTTGGGGTGAGTCGGATCACCTATGAGAAGCCAAAGAGACACAGTAAGGCCGGAGAACAGAAAGGTGACTGATGAAAGCACGGAGTCAGAATTAAGGGAAATGTGAATATTATTGGGAAGGAGGGAAAAAGACAGGGGGAGGAATGGAAACCAACCATGGAATGTGGACTGGGGGGTCCTGTGGCTTACTCCTAAAGCATGAGGAGAGCTCTGTGGGACTTTGGAATGATGGTGAGCTCTGCTTGGATGCTAGTACTATCTCTGGTAGGAATTCACTGCTCCAAAACTCAAGAAAGAGGTGGATTTCCAGTGGAGTTAAAAACACGGGAGGGTAAGTAATCACTTGGCAGAACTAGAAGGGAAGACAGGCAGGGAAGGAATCCTAAGGGAAAACTACAGCTGAAAGGAAGAGAAGAAAGAGAACAACTTCAAAGAAAACAGAGGAGGCAAACAGAAGGATGGGAAAAGCCCAGGAGCAGAAGTGAAGTTAAAGACAAAAGAATGACCAGTTGTGGTAGGAAGTATTCCTGTCCTCGAATTCCCCAGTGATGAGTGGAGCCCCTGAGATGCAGACCCCCACTGAGGAGGAGGAGTGTACAGTGAGATGAGAGGAAGAGCCAAGGAGAGTGACAGCCAGCACGAATCACCGCCCAAATGTGCTGCTTTCACAGAAGGGTTACTTTGAGCTGAAGATGGTTAAGAAGAAGCAGTCACTAGAAAAGCAGTCTGCCTTCCTGGTATTTGCTACAGCAGGACCAGTGTTTGTAAAGGTGTCTCCCCTCCTCCAAACCAGGAGGGTGAGGAGTCAGTTACCTGAGATTACTCTAGACCTTTATCAGCCTGGAGGAGCCAGAGGAATCTACCCAACAAACCTTACTCACTAGCCCTTGTCTTCCATTGACTTGCTTAAATATTTGCATACAGGCAGTTTCTCTCCCCTAAAAACTCAAAGCCCTTTTCCTTTGTCTTGTCACTTTTCTAAAAAGTGTATTGGTCTGTGTCTAAGATGCTCCAGAAGCCCAAGTTCTAACCACCCCTCAGAGTTCCTCATCCTTGAGTTATCCTGCGTGCGTGCAGGATGCACCGAGCAACAAACTTGTTTGCTTTACTCTTGTTAATCTTGTTAATGTCTTCTGTCAGTCTCATTTACAGGGCCCAAGTGAGGAGGGTGGACAGAAGCCAGAAGGGTGGAGAGAAAATGACTCTTTTCCTCCCCTACAATATCCACGGGCATAGACTATGCGGTGAGCACCAGAGCAGAGCCAAGGTTTGGGGCTTCGTGGTCTGTCCGGATGGGGGTGCAGGTGGTGGGAGGGAGTTGTCCCTCATCCTCCTGAGTCCTGGAGGGCCACAGGAGTGAGATAGGTTAGTGAATGAAGACAGAGTGTCCTGTCAGAAGGAGCACATGCAAAGGCCAGAGTTTCAGGTCAGAAAATAGAGCTGGCATCTGGAGTCCAAGTTAGGATGAGTCAGGCAGTCAAATGTGTTATTGTTTTAAAATATGGGACTATTTACTTAGTACTGTTGCATGCCAGCGTCGCAAGCAAAGGAGGGTGAATATTGACAGAACACACATCAGACTGTTGGGACTTAGAAAATAATACCCCAAATGAAGGCCTCAGAAGCAAACATTTTTTCTTTGACCTTCTCCTGCCCCGCTGTCTCTCAGCCCCATTCTCCCCAGAGGCTGGCCACAGAAACTAGAATCCCTTTCCTCAAGGTGAGTCATAGAAACTAGAATCCCTTTTCCCCAAAGCCAGCCATAAAACCTTAAAATATCATTCTAACTCCAACTTCCCACTCCCTGCATTTCTGTGTAAAATCTGACCATAAAGAAATTGTCTGACCTAACTTGTTTGATTATAGGTCATGAGAACCCCATTCCAGAGAGGCTCCTGTCCCACACCCAGGAGAAAGAAATGCATGCTCGGAGAGTCCATGAATGACCTAGACAGACAGGACCCACTGGGTTTCCCTATTGCATCCATCTGCATTAGATCAGGCCCCCCTTTTCAATTACATTTCTACATGGCTGTCCATGACACTGAGTCCAAAGCTCATACTATTCGGCACATGAACAGGCAATAAGTCAAAGAAACAAGGAGTTGAGGCAAGGAACGTGACATGATTTTGGAAAGTCAGCAAACTGAGAAGATTACACACTAGTGTCCAAAAGAAGAACCATCTTAAAAGGCCTGAATCTCAAGCTTGTTTTTCGACTGGGGAAGGGGGAAAAAGAAGTGGGTTTAGGTCAGGAGGTGACTGCTGATACAGACATCTGGATATCAGCAGGAGTTTGAGGAGGTTGCAAAACTTCTTTGTCCTTGACCAGGTCACAGTGCTCCTATACATTGTCAACTAAACATTGCTACTTGTGTGTACACCCTGTTTATGTCCTCGAGTTAATTTTGGCAAGGGACTACTATTCTCCTGCCTGAAAGTTTAAGTATAAACTAAATTCCTCCCATACTTAGCTTAGCCTATGTAAGGGAATGAGCATTGGCAGTTTGCTTGTGAAGTTAGAAGCAAGATGAAGTTGGCTATGTTAGCTTTCTCTCACATTCGTACTTTGTTCAACCTAAACATAAAAATAGACTATTTCCCCTGTGTCTCGGGGACTTCATTCCTAAAGCTCCCGTATCACATACAACTGTGATCAAACAAGTTTGTGTGCCTTTTCTCCTATGAATGCACCTGTTGTCTGTGATTTTTCAGTGAACCCTCAGAGGGTTAAGGGGAAGTTTTTCTCTTCACTCCTACAAGACCTTCCAGAATGGCGCTTACTGGGGGAGGTTCACAGAAAGTGGCTGTGTTTCACCCTTAGGACCACAGGTGTCACAGCCTGGGGCCGTGGTCCTGGGCACTCAGGATGAATGATGGGGAAAAACCAGCTTTTCCTCTTACATACTCAGGAACTGCCATTCCAGCAGTGGGTTGTAACAGAACCTCAATATCCTACCCGAATCCTCAGAATGTGTCTGCTGGGGGAATCCTGGTCTCCTTTCTAGCATGACTGGGGCCGGGATCTAAGCCTCGACATTTCAGGTCTACGTGCAGGAGATGAGTGCCTCCAGCCCCATCCATCAGCTCAGCACTCTATGAAGACAGATTGTCTTAGCACCAGTTACAGCAGGTTTCCCTGAAACTCTTCTGGAGGCCAATCTAAATCACACATTTCAAGTTAATAGCCCAGACCCTTCAGCCTCTGATTTCTCTTTTAATTCTCAGAGCAAATCAACAAAGTTGGATTTATTTTATCTCATTTTTATAAGTGACAACATTGAGTCATGAAGGTGTAAAGATTCTCAAGGTTCCAGCACTCTTAGTACAGGTGAACCAAAATCCGCCTGGTCCCAGAACCGGGCCCTCAACACCACTGGATAGGAGCAGAATCATGTAGGGTGTTGAGCTTCACCCTGAAAGCAAATGAAAGCCACTGATGATTCTTAACTCATGAACAATCCAATCTGTGTTTTAGAAATATCACTCGAGATAGAATTTGGAGGATGGATGTACTGAAGAGACCAGGTTAATTGCTCAATGGAGCCACAAAGCAGATGAGAGGAAGGCGTCCAAAACTCATCTGAGAACCTCTGAGTATGGCAAGAGATACACAGAGCCAAGAAACACTGTGTATTTCAGAACACTCACCCTGTCTCATTGAACAGCTGGTCAGTAAACTTTTAGATTGTATGCATTAAAGAGTGGATTATAGTAAGAACTCCCCAGCCGCATAGCTAGCTAGCACAATCGCTCATCACCAGTGAAAAATCCCACTCCTTTTCTCAGGATCCTTGCCACCCCCATTTCCCAGCTGTGCCTGAGAGTGCAGCTGCCTTGAGAAGCACTTAGAGGAAAGGCTTTTGCAAGTCATGAGATGTCAAAGCTCCTCATCAGTGTTCAAGTGCTGTGGACATCTACGACTATGACTATTCCCTTGTCATGAATATTATCTCATTATGTCAAAATGCTTTATACCCTTGATAGAAAGACACTACAGACTGAAAACTCAAATGACTATTATTGTAATTATTATTATTATTATTAAAGTATTTGCAGAATTGTCTCATTAAAAGGCAGTTTGTTACAAGTTAGCTGTCTTGCATTTCTCTTTTCGAGTCTTTTCAGGGCTTTTGATTCCTTTTATAATCTCTTAGCTGTTCTCAGTAATGAAGAAAAGAATCTATTAAACACATGCTCGTAGAATATAAAGACATGTTTATTCAGTAATCCCTTTTTTAACAAGCCTATTTCTTACAACAACTGAAGAAGAACATGTAGTTAATTTTCTTTCTAAATATCTATCTACATATCTATCTAAATCAAGTCATATTTATCAAGGGTCCTCACTCGTTAACAAATGGAATATTCAAGAAAAAAAGAAACAATATTCAAAAAAGAAAGAGAAAATCTAGATAATGGATAATATACCTTTAGACAGGAGATCTGTTTGTGCATTTAACCCCTTTCTAACACAGCATATTCAAATATGCAGACTCTATTCTAGTGGCTATTAATTTTAGGCAAGTTAAATGCCACTAAATGTATGTATATTTTTTATGCATTTTTGACACAATTTCAAAGCATTTTTGAGACTCCTTAAGTCTATTCATGAAACCCCCAGGTGCTGGAGCTCCAATTACAGAGCAATTATTGTTAGCTGACCAACATCCACTCTTTCACTGCTGATAACAAAATAAATTCTAATTTCTTTAAGAAAACCACTCCTTCTTTTCAGTTCGTGGGGAATTAGACCCCAGAATTATCTCCACTCATGGAATCAATTGGATTAAATTGATCCTCTGTGTATCTCATCTCCCTCAAACCTAGTCATGGGCTTTGAGACTGTCAGGTAACCCAATGAGAGACAAAGAAATATAAGAAAATGGTTGCTGGAGCTCAGGAAAAGAGAAAGCTTTCTTCCGTCCTTTGGACCTAGTGGTGTGGGAGTGGGAGACATCAGATAGTCCAAGAAACACCAGCTGGAAGGAAGATATGATAGAGTCTTTGGTACTATCATTTGTTTAAGGCCTGAATAATGTCAAATCCCAAACAAGTCTGCCTGTAGACATCTCTGTTACAGAAGCCAAGATTTTTCCAGTTTTCCTTCAACAAATTTGAGTTGGGTTTGTGGTCACATTTGGTGCAGTCCAAATGATATGCCTGAGTCTGAGGTCACCGGCCCTCACCTAAAGACAACATTTTAGCACTGAACTATGTTTGATTCAAACAAGGTATGATTGGGGATTTTCTGCAAACTGTTCATGTTTTTATTCTTCAATGATAATTGAAAAGTTAAAAAGTTATAGCAAATCAAATCAAGTACATCCTGAACTTTTATAAAAGTATTGAACCCTAAAAACAGGAGAAATGAAGCAAAACAAAATAATGAAAGAGATAAGCTATTAGAAAAACTATTGGGCCAACTGATAATAAGCAGGCAAAGAAGTAGAGATATTTAGAGGGTTGATTTTTTTCCCTAAGAAATAAACACGGCTAAGAGTTTAGTTTAGGATTCGAGGTGAACTTCTTGTTTCCATATCACGCATGTCATTGAGAAGTAAACGTTGAAACAGTTTTAGGTTGAGTACATTTCTGAGCCCAAATGCAGGGATGGAGAATGCAACTTCCTGAGGTTTTCATCATAATTCCTTGCAGAGGAGAGGGCATAAGGCTTCTCATTGTGCACTGTGCACTTCTAATGTGAGGTCTAATGCAGAGTCCTGGATGAGCAGGGGAGAGAAAAAGAGAGAAGCCGTGGAATCTGTCTGCTGTGGGCCTGGCGATCTAAGTGCACACTCCACAAGTGAGAGCCACAGCCATGTGCAGGCCACATGGTCCTCTGAGCAGCAGCCTCCTCCCCTATCAAACAGGAATCATGAGGGTCGGCTTTTCACAGGATGACCGTGATGACAAAATAAGGATGCATAGGAAACAACTCTGAGGACAATACCTGCTCCATAAAATTCATTGAGTATCGTTATTGCTTCTGTTGTTTTTCTCCTGCCACCTCTGGCACCCAAATTGTAGAATCCACTTCAGCTGTGAGCCGCCCCGTTTACTCGCTTATCTCCTTTATGCTGAAGAGTATTGAAAGTGTTTTTCAGCGTAAGCAGGTTTAAGGTAGGGACAAAAGTACATACCCTTCTTCTTTGAACATTTTAAAACATATCTGCTTTATATGAATTAGTTATTGAATACCATAGTCCTGCCTTATCCACAGTTTCACTTTTCAGAGTTTTAGTTATTGGTGGTACAGTGAAATAAGACAGACCAAATTCAGATAATCTTTTATTACAATATATTGCTATAATTGTTCAATTTTATTATTAGTTATCATTGTTAATTTCTTACTCTGCTTAATTTATACACCAAACTTTTTCATAGATTTGTAGATATAGGAAAGAACATGGAGTATGTGGGGCTTGGTAGCACTGGAGGTTTCAGGCATACACCCAGGGTGTTAGAATGTATCCCCCAAAGATAAGGTGGGAACTATTGTTAACATTAGGCTAAGAATCTTAATCCTTACTATTTCAGTATCATTTTAATTTTCAGACAATTGATTGAGGTAAAAGTCATGTGAGTAAAATTTTTCAATTCATGAGGTAATAGAAAATATAATAATATCCCCAAGATTTAAACAATGAACAGATATTGTATGTTGATATTTTGTAGGTTATATATAATCTCAGTTTTTTTTTTTCTAAATACAGTAAGAAAGTAGCCTAGGTCAATTTAAAACTAATTATCACAGAAGTTTTGACTCAATGTAGAAATTGTTAAAATTGTATTCTCTCAGAAAAACGGTTTTGATAAGGTTATCAAGTTCCCTGACTACAAAATGTTGATTATTGACAAGATCATATTATAATGGATGTCCTTGAAGGAAAAGGGGGAACATAGTACATTAGTTTTTAAAGTTGTTTAAGATATACATGACTACAAGTTACACTTTAAAAAATTTTTTTTAATTTTAAGGTCTGGGGTACATGTGCAGGAAGTGCAGGTTCGTTACATAGGTAAACATGTGCCATGGTGGTTTGCTGCACCTATCAACTCGTCACCTAGGTATTGAGCTCAGCATGCATTAGCTGTTCATCCTGATGCTCTCCCTCCCCTCATCCCCCAACAGGCCCCAGTGTATGTTGTTCTTCTCCCTGTGTCCTTTCTCATCATTCAGCTCCCACTTGTAAGGGAGAACATGCAGTGTTTGGTTTTCTGTTTCTGCAATAGTTTGCTGAGGATAATGGCTTCCAGCTCCATCCATGTGCCTACAAAGAACATGGTCTCATTCCTTTTCGTGGCTGTATAGTGTTCCATGGTGTATATGTGCCACATTTTCTTCATCCAGTTTATCACTGATGGGGATTTGGGTTGGTTCCATGTCTTTGCTATTGTGAACAGTGCTGCAATAAACATACTCATACATGTATCTTTGTAATATAATTATTTATATTCCTTTGGGTATATACCCAGTAATGAGATTGCTGGGTCAACAGAATGGGAGAAAATTTTTACAATCTATCCATCTGCCGAAGCTCTAGTGTCAAGGATCTACAAGGAACTTAACCAAATTTATGAGAAAAACCGAACAACCCCATTTAAAAGTGGGCTAAGGAAATGAACAGACACTTCTCAAAAGAAGAAATTCATGTAGCCAACAAACATGTGAAATAAAGCTCAACATCACTGATCATTAGAGATATTCAAATCAAAACCACAGTGAGATATTATCTCACTGCAGTCAGAATGGCGATCATCAATAAATCAGAAAACAGATGCTGGCGAGGTTGCAGAGAAATAGGAACGCTTTCACACTGTTGGTGAGAATGCAAAGTAGTTCCACCATTGTGGAAGACGGTGTGGCTATTCCTCAAAGACATTACACTTCTTTTTCAGTCTTTACTTTTTGAAATTTTGCTCACTTCATTATAGACTAAAAATCTATTATGTACTAAGATAAGGTAATATTTGTGTTCTCATCTAAAGTTGTCCTGGACATTTCAAACGTGTATAGTCTACAGATTTTGGCTATTAAAATGGTATGACTTTTGTGTTGGTCAGAGTTTTCCAGAGAAACAGAAACCACAGGATGTTTCCATATGTAGACGTACATGTAGAATAAGGAATTGGCTCACATGACTATAGAGGCTAAGCCCCATGGTCTGCCATCTTCAAGCTGGAGACACAGGAAAGTCAGTGGTGTAAATTCCAGTCACAGTCTCACAGTCTGAAAATCAGCAGAGCCAACACAAGTTTCAGTGCAAGGGCCAGAGAAGACCAAGGTCTCTGCTCAATCAGTCAGACAGGGGAGACAGCTTGCCCTCCTCTGTTTTTCACTCCACTGGGGCCCTCCTTGGGTTGGCTGAGAGCCACCAACCCTGGGGAGGCAAACCTGTTTTACTCAGTCCATCCATTCAAAGGCTAATCTCCTCAGATATGCCCTCACAGACACACTCAGGTACAATGTTTAGCTAAATATCTTGGCACCCTATGGCCCAGTCAAATTGACACATAAAATTAACCATTACAGCTCTACAGAAAGTCTTTGTCTAAGTAGAGAAGTACAGGTATAACTGTAACACTGTTAGAGTAATTCTTTTTTTCATTATGGATTTACTATAGTGCACCCTTTTCTCAATAGAATTTAAATTTTTTTCGGTATGCATATTCTATGAAAGCACAAATGTCTTTGCTAGTAAATATTCTTTAAAAACACAATCTCCTGTTTCATAGCAACCAAGATTATGGTTAAATATGTGGACATTTGGGCTTATATAGTAGTCAACAAAATACACTTCCAATAATATCCCAAAAAAAAGCAAAACTAACAAAATCTCACTTTTCCTTCTGTAATTTTCTACAATTATTACAAATATAATTTCTTCCATTCAGTATATACTAACATAGTTAACAAAAATTTAAATTGTTTTTTAGTCGCAAGCTTGTCTGATGAAAATGGTACTCCATTTGAGTGCCTTAGGATTAGTGTTTGATGAAATAGTTTTGGCGTGTTTATGTATGTTTATCTCAGAGCAAGAGAATAATGATAGATGTTTCTGATTTGGTATAATTGAGAAATCTAGATTAAAAATTTAATCCTCTTTTATGTTGAAATAACACAAATTATTTCATCTTCTTTAAAAACGGCCATTAATGATTTTTCTCAAGGAAGTTAAATTTTATTCACCATATTAATTAGTTCTAGTCATTCAAATGAATATACTAGTCCTATAAAGTAATTATGTCATGAAACTCTCCCTTTGAAATGTCAATAAACCTATTTCTACTTTCCCATCAGTATATTTGTTAATATAGATGTCACATTCTACAAGGACAAAAAGCCACAAGCAACTGTAGATTGAAGTAAGCCATTGTAACACAGAATGTTTCCATTTATATTATTGAATAAATAGGTCTATCCAGTTTACAAGTAAGAGTAAAATACAAAATCTTTTGCAGAACAACATACATACATTTCATTTCAAAAGATCTAAAAAATAAAGAATTCTACAAGCAAAAGCAAAACAAATTGTGATAATCATACATCCTGTTTATGTTTGCGAGGTAAAATATATATTAAATCTAAAACAAAAACTTCTATTAAAAAATCCATGAAAACAGAATGCACTTTTAATGCAACAGTACAGCAGTCAAGAACCACTCAAAACTCAGAATACTTGAAGGAGGTGGTTATTGAGGAAATTAAATTTCCAAAGCTTGTCCCCTGAGACCTAAGGAAGTTAGAGAAGTGGAAGGTGGTGCCATGTTTGTATCTTGGTCACAGAATGTTAAAAACCTGAGTGGGTGGGTGACTTAAATGCTCATTCTCTGCTCATGACACTAAATTGGCACAGGCCCTTCAAGAGCAGTTTGGTGGCATTAAGTAAAACTGAAGACAGACATGTAATTTTACCAACTAATCACATTTGTAGATACCTGAAGGAAGCCTCAAACTTACATTAAATGAGATGATGAGGCGAAGTGTAAAAAAAAGAAAAAAAGAAAAATATTAGAAAACAACTTGAAAGAAAAAGAAATCTCACTTAAAAAAACCTATACTATCCATAAACATATATGATAAAATATTACCTTCCTGAAATAATAAAAAAATCAAGAAAAGATAAAAGGAACATTCAGATATCCAAGAAATAGGATTCGATGTGAAATACAATGAGAAGGAAATATCCTAGAACTCAGAAAGCAGAACAAAGGAAATGAGGGGTTAGGTCAAGGAAGGGAACTATCGGATTTGGGAATAGGTAATCAGCACTGAGGAAAACAGAAGAGAGTTTCCAGGATGACAATTGAGAGAAGCCCTGGGCTGGCCACTGGGAACCAGTGCTGGAGCCACCTTCAGATTGCAGCAGAGGCAGAGGCCCCAGGGAACCCAAGTAAATGTCCCTTTGGTTGCTGCTCTGTTGCAAAAATATCTTTTTTCCCTGTGGGAACATTTCATTCTTCCCTAAATTCTGACTGAACACATTAAAATATTGTCAACTCATTAAGTACACTGACTTAAAAAAATTAAAGTGGAACATACATTCAATTGCTTTCTGAAAAAAAGAGAACTTTTTTTTTTTTTTTGAGCTCTCACGTGTGTGACACTGGCAACTGCCTCCTCACTTTTGTCAGATTTAATTGGAAACTGCAGCAACAAATAGCTCCTGCATTTCAGCGACTTGCAGCCCCTGCGTGGTGTTGTTGGTGTTCTGCTGTTGTTGGTGTTCTGTTGTTGGTGCTGGAGACTACAGCTCCCTACGCTCCTCCTGTCTTCTTTTTCTGGGACCAGGGCTGAATAACTGTGCTACCCTGCAGCAGCTCAGTGTGTCTGTGCCTGCCAAACGAACTGCAAAAGGAGCTGCATGCCACCAGCAAATCCTAGACACATGCCCCTAAAAAAGACTAGCAAAAAATAAATAAATATAAGATCCTTCACTACCTGCACTGTTATTAGAATCAGTCTTAAGGAGCATAACAGAAGAAAATAAAAATAACTACAATATTCACACCATAGAATACTACAAAACAGTTAACAAGTTTTTTCGGGTAGCAGAATAAATTTTCCAAAAACTTTGTGACAAAAATAGGTAAGAAATGGAATGTGCAGTGTGAGACACTTAAATTTTAAAATAGGCAAAGCAACTGTATGAAAAATTCATGAATATGCATACATAAAGGTAGCATAAAATATGAATAAGGTGACAGACAACAAATTAAGAGTAACTGATTATCCCAAAAGGGGAGAAAAGGGAGTATTTCAGGGCTCGATAGGGGACCTCATATTTAGTTTAATTTCTTTGAAAAGTGTGAAATGCATATGCCAAAATATGAAGACTTAAGAAAGCTGGCGGTTCATTATGTTATTCCCTATACCTTTTTTTTATTCTTCATAATAAATTCTAAAATCTCTGACACTATGTAAAATGTAAATGCCTCTCTTATTGTCATCATTGGTGCAACTTGTGCAGCCCTGGGCAAATACCTTCTGAGTGCCTGAAGGTAAGGCTGATTACCTGCTTCATCTACTGGCATAAAACGAAAACTTAAAAAAATGAACTAAAATTATGACCTCAGCAAAACTGGAGACTAAAATTAACATCCCTTCTCAAAACTCACTGTATCACCCTGTACCAAACTGACAAGTCATTGCGCTTAGATATTCATGTGAATTCTTGCTCACTAACAGTTTCCCTTAGAAAACTTTCTGCCCATTGTCTATCCTCTGCATAATTCTTATCCTTCCCCAAATGTTCTCCAGGCTAAGGAAGAACACAGACACATGTGTAGTAACCGAGTTGACATTACAGCTCCAAGATTCACTTCCTGTGGCTGTCTGTGTTCTCTTACTGTGACGGTCATGCGCAGCAGGTAAGCAGGTCCTGCCCAGTAGTCCCGAATCTCAAACCACCAAGGCTAAACTCACAGGAATTTAGCAAACACTCAACAAAGGAATGTAAAGGAAGCAAACACATTACACAGTCCCTGTTTGCTCTCTTCCCATTTCTCTCTCAGTAATTTCTAACAGTTCTACAAAGTGTAGCTAAAACAGGGAAAATGTACAGACTTTTCCTAAAGCTAGGGTGGCCCAAGCCTAAGGGAAAAGAAATGTAGAATACCTGTTTGTCGGGGATCATCACAGAACCACCACAAATCGATTTGCATTTTTTTAAAGCAATAGATAATTTCATTTCAAAAAAAAAAATCCTATGCTAACCTCTAAATTTTTATTTATTTATTTTGAGCTAGGGAACTCAGTTTGTCACCCAGGCTGGAGTGCAGTGGCACAATCATGGCTCACTGCAGCCTCAAACTGTTCAGTTCTAGTAATTTTTCTACCTCAGCCTCCCCAGTAGCTGGGACTACAGGTGTGCGACACTATGCCTGGCTAATTTTTAAAAAAATTTTTATAGAGAAAGGGTCTCACTTTGTTGCCCAGGTTGGTCTTGAACTCCTGGCCTCAAGCAATCTTCCGGCCTCTGCCTCTCAAACTGTTAGGACTGTAGGCATGAGCCACTATGCCTGGCTCACATGCTCATTTTAGCTGGAGATCATTAGTAATAGTGGTTATAGAGTCAAATCTGTGTTTGTGATTTTTAGATATTTTATTGCCTGGAAGGTAAGAATTAAAGTAGTTGATTTTTTTTTAAGTTTGCTTATGACTATATTATGTTCCTGAGCCATGAATGTCATGCAAACCTTGCAATATCTTGCCATGTTTGGCACTCAGAGTGGCTCTTGCTGACATGAAGTGAAGACTGCATTGGCTCTGACTTAGTCATGTGTGGAATCTGAAGTCTGACGAGCCCAGGTCTAAATCTTGGGCCACCTTTAGCCTTACCTTTGAAACGTTTTCTTCACTTTCTTCCCTGGGAGAAAGCTCATTGCTAAAGACCTATGATAGCTTCAACATTTGAGTGAATATTCATGTGATAAAATGATATGGGTTATTTTAAAACAAAGGAGTACAAAATAATTTATCCTTCATAACATTTTTCTATATCCATTTGTTCAAGCATGAGTTAGGATCCTGTTAAACTAAGGAAATGAAATTTCCTACAGTGTTCTCTGGCATGGAAGTAGCATTCATTATGCATCTCCTATATTTCCTCTTTACACCACCTTCCCTAAGGAAGGAGCTTGAACTCCCGTGGAGAGTTTTCATCTCTCCTCATGTTTCCCTTCTCCAAGTGGATGGCCAGTCCCAAGCCACTTTGTTTTTCCTATCTTTCTAGTTTTATCTCTTTTCCCATCCTCGTTTCCATGGCGAAGCTTGTGGCAAGTATAGGGAGGTAGAAATAATTAATGCAGTGATATGGTTTGGCTGTGTCCCTACCCAAATCTCAACTTGAATTGTATCTCCCAGAATTCCCACATGTTGTGGGAGGGACCCAGACAGGGGGAGGTAATTGAATCATGGGGGTCGGTCTTTCCCATGCTATTCTTATGATAGTGAAAATAAATCTCATGAGATCTGATGGGTTTATCATATGGGGTTTCTGTTTTTTCTTATTCCTCATTTTCTCTTGCTGCCACCATGTAAGAAGTGCCTTTTGCCTCTGGCCATGATTCTGAAGCCTCCCAGCCATGTGGAACTGTAAGTCCAATTAAAACTCTTTTTCTACCCAGTCTTGGGTATGTTTTTATCAGCAGTGTGAAAACAGACAAATACATGCTGAGACCCGTGGCGTGGTGGGGCTGGAGCGTCAGATTTTATCAGGCTCCGGGTCTAGGTACAGCTGTGATGGGCATTGTGTTACTGTCCGTTTGAAAACTCAATTTAACATCTTAACCTCAACCTAGAGGTAAGAAGTATGTTATGTTTCTTAGCATCTACTTCTTGAGTACAAGTAACAATCTGTCTTCCTTGAGTTGGGTTTGCCTTTGGAATTGCTCTGAAGTTTCAAATACAATAAGTCACGCCAGATCTTCCCACGGCTTAAAAATGCTTTAAACGTCACTTAGGATTCTTGAAGTCTTGCTCATACCTCTTGATCATTTCAATAAAGTGGAGTCAAATTTCTCTGTCTCATCTAATGAAGGCTTTTCCATAGGAAGTCCTAATAAAACACTGAGTCTTTTGATCCTGAACACTCAGTCTCCATTGTATTTTCTCAATGTCTCATTGTGGCACTTTATTTTGTTTCAGTAAGCTTATTTTTTCTTTGTTTTTCCTATTTTGTTTACATTTTTACCATCAGACATTTGTCTGCAATCCAACCTGATTAAGATAGCAACTTTCCCCAAAATTTAAGTTTCACCGGGACCTTCATATTTATTGTCCTCATAGATAATACCACTTCTTAGAAAGACTCATAATGCATCAGTCACAGTACTGAAAACCTGTTTTGTTTTTTGAATTTTTACTCTTTAGAGCAAGGATCTTCCAGTTTCATATTTTTCTTTCTTAAATTCCTGAACCAGCGAAATGGAACAGCTACCACTTTTTATTTGAGTAGCACAGAGAACAGAATATACACAACTCATCATCACAGGAGCTGCCATCATAAACCAAGTTCGTAAAAGGAGACAGGATCCCTGGAAATGTTTCCAGCAGGTGGAGCACATCATGGCTCCAATCCATGTGCGGCTCCCCTTTATTGCTTACTAAGGATGCATATTTCATATCCGTTAAAAATATATTAAAATCACACACGTGACAGCAAGATTTAATGAGAGAGTCTCAAGCCAAAGAACAATACCTAGTGCCAACCTGGATATTTTCTGGGACATAGGATTGAGAAGTTTCAGGAAACCTCTGAAAAAAATACACATACAAATCCCCAAAATAAAAACTCCAGAACATCTGGTGCTCCTCCCGGGGCCTCTGCACCTGCCATGCCTGGGACACAGGAGAAGGTGTGGGAGAAGTGCAAGGCTCAGAGTCCACTCGTAATCCCTGCAAGATGCCCACACATATTCCAGGAAGATGAGAAGGTATTCATTTTAAGGCAGCATTCATAGTTTAACTAAATACACGACAGAACCCACGATTCAAAAAAAAAAAAAATCAAAAGCAAAACCCCATTTGTTTAAAACTGGGCAACAATTCCAGAAACTAATCAGTAAGCTCTTTCTACTCAACACACAAATTTGTCATCAACCTAATCATCGTCCTCAGCACACAATTACTAAGTTCCCACATCTGCAGGATGCCGTGCCAAACACTCTTGAAAACAAGTTCCTCTGTCCCCACAGGACTTGAGTCTTGAATACAGATGCATAAAGCAGGGCATTTGGATTGCACAATATGAACACACACACACAAGCATGTCCATTCACACACACTCATACACGTGCACATATACACACACACCCATGCATACCCACTCACACACCCTCATGTGTGCATATATGCAGACACATGCGTGCACACATACGTGTACATGCACACACTTGTGCACACACACACAATCTAGTTATTAAATATATATATTGCAACCAACTGGGACACCCTCAGCTCTACTGAACAAAGAGGAACTTTATTGTATGCTATTGTATTGCATAATGTTTATGAATTAAAAGCAAAAGTCTTAGTGTGCTTGGCAGAGAGCATAGATGCATACATCCCGTTTTCCTTCTTGTATTTTAACTGCTTAGAAAATCATTACATGTAGTACTCTCACATAGAATCTTTTAGTTATGCAATAAATACTTGTTGAATATAAACGATTACTTTCTAATCTATCTGTATTGTGAGAATGATTTTTTCTTCTATTTCTGTATTAGCTGTTATTAAGAAGATCCACGCCTAAGTTCTTCTTTGCTGTCAATCTCTAGAACCCAATAGTCTGGTACTCCCTCAGATGAATCTATAACTTATTAAAAAGCTCCTATGAGAAAAACACGAATTCTATTATTTGCTGCCATTTACTAGTCTACCACTGGGGTATAATGGAAACACAGGTGTTAAGTGCCACCTCAAAAGCAATCATCTATGTACGTAAACTGACTCCCTTTTACTCTGTTGGCTGCTAAGGGAAAGTACCTGACGTGCCATAATTAACATTTGGCTGATGCTGCTGGAATTCACAGAATTTTAGTGTTTCTTGTTCCTCCTCAGCTTGCTGAAGCCTCAGAGCCTTCACCCACAGCGTTTCTGCCTGAAACACACTTCCTGAAGATGCTTGCATGGACTACTTCCTTGCTTTATTTAAATCTCTGCTTAAAAGCTTATTGCCACCGCCACCAAGCTTCCCCACCAAGTCACCTCTCTCACTTTTGCCAACCCATCAACCTTTCGGGTGTTCATTTACTGCTTCTCTCAGCCAACTAGAATATCAACTACAGGAAGGCAAAATATGTCCACGTTTGGTCACTTCTGTGCTCCCAGTGTCTAGACCAGGGCCTAGCACATATTTAGCCTAGCTAAATAAAGATTTCTTGAATTAATAAATGTCTCACAAGATACATTGAGTTAAATGTCTCACTAGATAGATATTTTTTTAAAAATTAAATGTTACATTCATTCTTCTGCATAATCTGTTTCTTTGTTTGTTTGTTTGTTGAGACAGGGTTTTGCCTTGTCACCCAGGCTAGAGTACAGTAGTATGATTCACAGCTCATTGCAGCCTTGACCTTTCAGGCTCAATTAATCATCTCGCCTCAACCTCCTGAGTAAATGGCACTATAGGAACTCGTCACCACACCCACCTAATTTCTTATATATGTAGAGTTGGGGTCTAACTTTGTTGCCCAAGCTAGTCTTGAACTCCTGGGCTCAAGTGATCCTCCTGCCTCGGCCTCCCAAAGTGCTGGGATTACAGGCATGAACCACCTTGCCTGGTCCATTCTGCATATTCTATCACGCACCTTTGCCAAATGGTGAAAGGTTATGAGGACCTTGTTCCATTCACGTCTGCTTTCTGCATCCCCCAATCCCAGAAAAAGCTAGGAAGCAGACATTCCGGTGCCTGATCTCCAGGGAAATGTCCTCACCAGGCTCCACTCCCTGGGCAACCACCTGAGCTCCTCAGGGTTTACTAAGGGTGCTTGTGCTTTTACCAGCTCCACCTGGGGAAGTAAATCTCCCTGAGCTAAAATAGGACCACACTCTTCATAATGCATTCTCCTTTCCTAATGGTCTTGCCCAGGCGCCCTGGGAAAGCTTTTAGGCATCTCAAAAATTGGCCATCAGGCACTGCCACGGTTCACTCTTCACAGGTACATGCCCTCATAAATTCCTGCAGCCACCAGCCCTGCTGGCCTTAGCCAAGAAGCTGAGGGTCAGCAGAGACAATGACGCAGCTTATGGAAATGGGGACGCGAGAATTCGGTGAAGAGAGGCAGGATCTTCCTCTTTGGGAGCAAGGTTCTCATACCCCCAGCAGCCAGCAGCACCTGCCTTCCCTGTGGGCCATCATGGCAGCCAAGGTGTGGCAGTGAAGGGTGCAAATGAAGCTGCTGTTTCCATAGAGAGTGTGACGTACTGGAGGAAACCAATGTTCACATAAACAAAGGATGCATAATTGCAGATAGTAATAAGTCTCATCAAGGGAATAAACAGAGGATAAATAAAACATGTTGCCCAGGCTGGAGGCAGTGCCCCCAATCCCAGGGACCCTATGCTTGGGATCCTGGGGGGCCCTGGACTTGAAACAAATGCTAGGTCCCTGAATGGGCTGTCTTTGTAGGAAGGGGGTTGGATGTGGCTTTGGAGCTGCCATTTGTCTTGCCTCAGACTTCCCCGAGGTACACGCTGAGATGAGGATTCACCTGTAAGCAATTGATTAAAGAACTGCTTCCAGGAGAAGCCAATCTTGCAATGCAAGGGTCCAGAGAGGGAAGCAGAGGATGCCAGGCGGGGACAGCTTCTCAGGGTGTCTCAGCCTCATTCTGTGTGCTCACGATGCTTGCTGATGATGCTACCTCTGCAGTTCGCTGTGGAGGGAAGGGAGCTGGGCTTCGCACATTCACCTGGCAGTCATCGCCCTTGTGGGAGGCCTACAAGCCGTAGGAAGATGCCCTGAGCCAGGATGCAACTCCTCTGAAGCTGAGCAGAGCACACAGATCTGGTCAAGCGGTCTGTGGGAGGTTAGGCGGAGCCCCAGCAGTGTAGAAGGAGCCAGCTTGTGGCGACCAGCCCCAGGGAGTGGCCATCTTAGGCTGAAGAAACGGAAGGAGCCTGTGTCCTAAGGCTGGCAGGAAGCCAGTGGGGTCTAGGGTGGGAGCTTAGTGACCTGGGGTGGGTGGGGGGCAGTCATGGCGTAGGAGCTGGGAGAAGCAGGCTGTCGCTGGGAATTTAGATTTGGTTCTAAGTGTGATGCCAGCCCTTTCGAAGGCCTAAAACATTTGCATTTTATGTTTAAATCCCTTTGTTTACTATAGGAAAGATAGTTTGCAAGAGGGCACAGGTGAATGTTGGGAAATACCAAACGTACACACAGTACTTAAAATAGCTCAAATCTTTTATTTTTATATGTACCCGAATGTAATTAGGAATCAAGATGTGACAGTATATGACAATTTAGGTACTTTTAATGTCCATGTAGCTATCATCTGTCTGTACAGCTATCATTTATCATCTATTATCTATCTACCAATCTACATGCCCTCACACACACAAATACACACATTGTTTTATTCTGATAGTTATCTATGGCATTCCACTTTAAACCAAACTAAATTTACATTTCAAATTAAAGGAGACAAATAAGAACATCTTTGTTTCTCAAATGCTAGCCATCTCAGACATACCCTGTCATAGAATACATAGATAACGTTTTATAAACATTTTGATTTAATATCTCTTGCAATTCAAATGGCCCAGAGATTGTGTAATCAGACTCATAAACAGCAAATGACTTATTTTCTAAAAATTCTAGAAAATAGCTCACTAAAGCTCCATTGAAGATTAAGCTAAATTACATTATTAAAACAAGCTGACTTCCATTACAGCTTAATGTTTGGAAATAAAGAAATATATAACTACACAGTATCTGTGTTCTCTGAAAAGAAAATAAGTGTGTGTGTGTGTTCGTATTTTTCTATGGAAATACGGAAATCTTTGAGTTAACTGCTGCTCCTTCTTGTCTGCTATATCCCAGATCATTTTGACAGGAGTCCTCGTCTCTCTTGAGGTCTGCTGCCACCCGTTATATGAAAAAGGTCAGAAGATGTTCCCATGACACATACTCTCTGATAGTCATCTGTGACGGGCTGGACATCACTACTGCTGGTCATCTGTGATGGGCCGGACATCACTATTGCTTTGTGACGTGTGTCCATTACAAATATTGTGTCACATCAAATATTCACAGCTAGGGAGTATTTAATTGCTTTAATTAGTACCAAATTATATGCAAACATTATTTTTAACATTGGTGAACATTATACCCTTCTCCTACTATTTATCTTCTATACCTCTTTTTTTAAACAGGTTTCTGTCTTATAGTTAATATTCTTATTCTCCATTTAAAATATGTGTATCTGTTTTAAAACCAGAGACATTTGTACTAGTCTGCTTTCTTAAAGATTACAGTATGGGTTGATATTCTTATGGGATTGAAATAAAGGCCGAGTGTGATGGCTCATGCCTGTAATCCCAGCACGTTGGAAGGCCGAGGTGGGTGGATCACCTAAGGCCAGTTCGAGACCAGCCTGGTTAAGATGGTGAAACTCCTTCTCTACCAAAAATACAAAAATTAACCAGGTGTGGTAGCGCACACCTGTAATCCCAGCTACTTGGGAGGCTGAGGCAGAAGAATCACTTGAACCCAGGAGGTGGAGGTTGCAGTGAGCTGACATCATTCCACCGCACTCCAGCCTGGGCTACAGAGTGAGACTCCATCTCAAAAAACAAAAAAACAAAAACCAAAAAATAAATAAATAAATAAATAAATAAAAACCCATCATTTCTTCTGCCATAATTTTCAAAACTTGCTTAAGTCTTTAACTTCAACAAAAATAGATTCTAAAGAGAAAAAAAGTAACGACGACTGCCTTATAAGCAGCCATTCTTGGTTTCATCCCGTGCATGTAAAGCTGCACCTTGACAGATTTCCAACCTTCTTCTGAACTGGAAGCATGCCTGTTGCATTTGAAAATAGAACTCATGCAAATAAAGATTTAAATCTCTCCAAAGTGGCCCTCTTCCCTTGAATCCTTACGTCTGCTAGATTGTACTTTTTCTATACAGACAAAAATAGACAACCTTTCCAAGGTGTGATGATCACAGCCCCAAAATGAAAATGTAGGAAACTAACTCAGTCCTACATTCTAGCAATAGCAACCATCCCCATCCTCTTCACTCTTTATTTTTGTCAGAGAATTTTTTAAGTCTTTTAAAAATTACAGTAGATTTAAATTTTCTATTTTTATTTCCTTAATTATCTTTTTCTTCTTACGATTTAAAAATCTAGTTTTGTCAAAAAATGTTTAATTGAAACTTTTCAGAAAGCACACTTGTTACTGAAAAATTAATCAGCAAAATCAGTGAGCGAATTTTAATGATGATTACTATTTTAATGGGTGAATATTTTTAGCTCTATCTTGAATGCAGAAATGCTCTCTGACTTGGGGAGATTTAAAGTGAGTACAAACTGCGTTATGCCGTATCTAACAAGCACAGATAGTGCATTATCTTAATTCAAATTAGAAAGATATTTATAGGATAGACGAAGATGCTGCAATATAGGTAATGAATAAATGATGCCAGAGGAGCTGTAATCCTGCTAAGTGGGTGATGACACTGGCCCTGCCCTGGCTGTAGCCAGTTAACTGTCCTGCTGAAAACTGCAGTAATTTTACTTATCCCATTTTTCCTGTTTTATGAAGAAAAAAATATATCTGTCGATTCAGGTTAGAGCTGTACACTACTGTATTATACCTGGTGGAATATGTTTATGACTTTCATTAATCAAAAATGAGTGCTGTGTGTCTACTATGTAGTTGGAGTAGGGAATGGAATTTTCCATAGCACATCATGTTATGAATTGCTATGACTCATAATACGTTCCCATAAATAAGCCCTCCATGAAATGTGTAATACTTGCCATGTGGAATATCTGTACCGATAGTTTTTGACCTCAGTATCTGTTATGTGAACTACATTTTCTGTCTTTTGTTTTCACAGTTGAAGCATTCGATGAAACCATAATATTTACTGCTGCACATTTGCTCACTGTCGGTGTAATATATTTCGAAGCAGCAATCCTGCTCTGATGGCGAGGGGAAGGGAGACACCAGGAAGGGAACGTGTCAAGGTTTATTCGGTGTGTCAGCTAAAAAGGGCAACAAGCAACTCACTGGTTTCTAGAATACCCTTGTGAGTGAAGTGAATTACACTGAAACTTGTTTTCAAATAAAGAAATTGCTGCTTGAGAAAGCAACCTCATGGCACTGGGGATAAAGACTAACAAATAATAATAATAGTCATGATGACAGCCATGACAAGAACAGCCAGGTGGTTGTGCTTACTTGCTCCCAGGTATCTTACTGCAGTGGCCGTGCTATCTCTTCTGGGCATTCACCATTGTCAAGGACAATGACCCCCGTGAGAGAAGGCGTCTCTCTCTTCCCATTCAGCCCTTTTCCTCAGCCTGAAGACTGTGGATAAATAAACAATTAGAACTTTTGACTTCAGTAGCAACTGGCCTGAAACGAAAAATATTTCATACTTGGCAACTGGTGTCCATCAGACTGTGGAAGACAAAGAGGTGCATCCACTATTTACCATTCTACCCCCAGCCCAGAGACAGTCCCTGGAATAAACCCAGTGGATCCCAGCCTCCCCTCCTGTCGCAAAAAGGAATAAAATTAAATTGGAAAGAAGGATTTTCCTTTCTCTGAGAAATGATTTTTGTTAATGATGTCCCTAGTGAAAATGTTTACTTAACCTTTGATAATAAATGAAATAACCACCTTATCAGATAGATACCCAATTCTAATTTTAGGTTGAAGATTTTAAGTCTTCAAAAGCATCCAACCATCTGCAGAAAATACCATACGGCCACTGCTCTGAAGGGTTCTTTTTACATGCCTAGGATCACACCATCGTACCCACTAGATGTTATATATACCACACACCAACACACTCATATCCACCTGCGTGGACCTCCTTTCCCATCACTTGAAAGATAAAGCTTACTTTCATTCACCTTAAAAGGGAGATTTTATTCTTTCTAAATATATACCTAGTAGCAAATTGTTATTTCTGTATGTCAGAATGGGACTTTGGTTGAAATAAGAGGGTAGATTTCAGTCCTTGTGAAACTAAACAGGAAGGAATGTAAGGCCAGGGGCTGTGGCTCACACCTGTAATGCCAGCATTTTGGGAGGCCAAAGTGGGAGAATCACTTGAGGCCAGGAGCTTGAGACCAGCCTGGGCAATACAGTGAGACTCTCATCTCTACAAAAAAGGTAAAACAAACAAACAAACAAACAAACAACAGCAACAACAACAAAACGAGTGCGTTGTGGTGGCATGCACTTGCAGTCCCAGCTACTGAGCCTAGTACTTGAGCCCAGGAGGTCAAGGCTATAGTGAACCATGATTGTGCCACTGCATTCCATCCTGGGCAATAGCGTGAAACTATCTCAAAAAAAAAAAAAAGAAAAAGAAAAGAATAAGAAATATAATGACTTTTCTCCCTTCTCATTCCCATATAAAGGCATGTTTTTTTCCAGCACAACAGAAACAAACATTAATAGAAAATAAAGTGAGATTCTATGATCATTCTTACTGAGATCTCATGTATTTGACTTTTCTCGTACACCTTTTATATGCGAGCATCGTCAAAAGCAAAGGAACATAAATATTTACACAATAAAAAATCCTCTCACCTTAGAAGAGTCTATTGTGAAAAATATAGACAACCGGCCACTCACCTCACACCCTGAAGTCTTTGATAATACACTGTGTTTGCATGATTTAATTCTCTTTCTTCTATTTTCCCGTCCTCTCATAAGATTTTCACCTAGGGAAGTCATAATTTGCTGAAACTCACTTGTGGTTCTGAAGAGCTTCCTAAAGGATTTTGACCTTGGGCTCTGCTAGACACTGCTCATATGATCAGGTCATCAGAATCAAGTCCTCATCCATCCCAACTCCGCACCCAATCTACTGAGCATGGTATCAGAGAGAAGCTCTCATTATTACAATTTCTAGACGTTCATCTGCCTTCTTTTTTTGAATTCCTCATATTGCCTCTCCTTCTCAATGGCATTAAGTTTGTGCTCCGACATTTCTTTCTTTCCTTAGATTTTATCTGTACATTTCCATCTTAGGTTGAGTTCTCCCAGAAGCAGACTTTGAGATGAGGGTTTGGGTCCAAGTGCTTTGTGAAATAAATTCTTCCAGGAGAAACCAACTGGCCAGAAAGTGAGGACACTCAGCAGCAGAAGGTTCAGGCACAACCACAGACTCAGCCTGAGCTTGCAGGGAGACCAGGACAGCAAGTCACTGTGATTAGCTCCTCCTGGAATCAGAGCTGAGTCCCAGGAGGGAAGCAGGAGAACAGCCCTCCTGGAGGAGGTGATCCTCTGACAAAGGCCCTTTAGCAGCAGAGCACAGGGGGGAAAATGCACACGTTGCTGGTGGAAGCTGAGGGCAGGATGGCTGAGAGCAGTACCTGCTACAGCTCTGCTCTTCCAGGTTCCCAAGTTGACTGATTCATTCATTCACTTTCTGCCCATTTATTAAATCAATGCCTTCATGATAGCATAGTTTCCTATGCACAGCAGTGATGTGTGACAACTCTTTCAGAGTATCTCACATTTAACACACGCCATTCATGAGGGACACTTGAGTTTCCAGCACCTTTTCAATGAAGATTTGCCTCCAGAAATGTGTAATGACAATTGGAGAAATAAGGAAAGAAAGGCAGAAAAGTTATCCTGTTTATATTACCTTAGCCACACCACTATAATAAATTAATGCCACAAATTAAAGTTGAATTTGAGTACTTTCTCTAAAACAAAAGGAAAAAAACATAAATAGCTGGTCATAGGTTTTTATAATTTGATATTTGTGGTTAACTTGATAACTCTTATTCAGGAGATGCAAGAAAATGAGTAAGAACTTAACATTTTTTGAAAATTATCTGAGTTAGAATATAGAAATCACCTATTTTATTTCCACAACTATTGTTGTGGTTAAATTATGCTCTTGGTTTACTGATGAACAAACTAAGTTCTAAGTAAAATACTTGTGCAAAGTCGCTTAGTTGGCAAGAGATGAGCTGAGATTCAAATATGGATTTTCCTACTTTTAAAATGGCAGCTGCACTTTTAAATTTATATTATTTCCATCATAAATAACAAATGGGAAGGAAAATAGACAATGAGAGACAGAAAAAAGACTACCTAGAAACCGAGTCTTTGAAATCTGTTATTTCATCCCTCATTTACTAAAAAATTTAACCAGAGACCTAAAACTATCTTTATTTCTGTGGAATATTTAAATGATATTAGACTCTCCATTTAAAATAATGTGTTTTTACTATAAACTATGACAAACATTAACTCATGGTTGAAAATTGCGTTACACAGTTACAAGTTGCCTACATTTCCATTCACTTGCACATTCCTTCAAGAAATTATTAGGCATTTACTATGTTTTCTGGGGACTTCAGATAAAAAGATGATTAAGCATAACCTCTAGCATCAAAGGAGCTTATTATCTCATAATTGGAGTCAAAGAAGTTCATAAAATGCTGTAGGATCAGATGAAAGATGTGCTTTGTACCATAGGAACATAAACAATAGAATGGCCAATTCCACATGGAAGGCCCAGGAAGGGCTTCATAAAGAAGATTCTGTTTAATCAAATACTTTAAAATTAATAGGTTGACTTCAGCTACAGAGAGGAAAAAGAGGAAACTCTGGGGAAAGGGAACCAGAAAAAGTAAATCAACAAAATTCAAATGTGTGCATCAGCATGGTTTTGTACCCTAAATATAAGTGGAAATTCCTGTGAACTGGGATATCTGGATGCATATTCAAAGAAAAAACAGGCCACCTAAATATATAAGTTAAGGAATTTAATTAGTTATAAAACATTTGAGAAACTGTCCAAAGATAAGATGACCATATTTTCTTTTTTGTGTTTATTAAACTTTTCATTGAAGAAAAAAATACCTACAGAAAAGGCAACACATTCTGTGAATGGTTTGATGAATCGTCACAAAGGGAACAGCCCTGCATAACCGCCACCCAGGTCAACGGGGAAACTTGTAGCATGTCAACCTCAGGTCTTCAGAGAGAATAGATTTTCCATGCATTGTGAAACTACCCCATCCTCTCCTCTAGTATAGAATGTCTTTGCCATTCCCAGCTCCTTCACTCTGTGCTCTGTAACCTTCACCTACTTTGTTCCTCTGTCTCTGTTTTCTTTAGTTTTCTACACTTAGAATGTTCCATATTCACTTAAGTAGAGATTGATAGATACTTAAAATCCTCAGTTGATCCCTCTTTTCTGAGCATACAGTTACACCAAGTCTCCTTGCCTCCCTCTAAAATAGAGGCGGTCGTGTGAGTAAATTCCTACCAAAGGAATAGGAGCTGATAAGACAGGCATCACTTGGGTTACTCCTCTACAGAAAATGGCTTTCTATGTTCCTTTATCAACTTCATCAACAACATGTACAAGACAGGGCAGAGCCGTGATGAACAAAATGAGGTCCCTGAGTCATCATGTGGAGGGGAGCTTCCTGCCAACCAGGAGTGCAGCCTGAAATTTTTCAGGAGGAAGAATAAATCTCTTGTTGTAGGAAGCCACTGGAACGTTGGTGTACGTTTGTTACAGCAGCCAGTGTCACTCACATACCAGCCAGTGGCAAACCCAACGGGCAGGAAGCATTCACCCTGTAGAAAAGAAAATGCATTCATGTGAGGGATTTTAAGTTGCATGCATGATGGAAATACAGACTGTTGGGAGAAAGGGGAGGGCATTGAGGATACAGGCCCTGAGAGGGAGGAGACAAGATGAAAGCAGTTTGCAGAAATGTGAGCTCATGTATGTCCTCTGTCACTGTGAAGTCTTAGCTTATTGCTGGAGCAAGAGGGACAATGACAATCACTGGGTAGGAAAGAGATATGATGGCATTGTGTTTCCAAATGATCACCGTATATGCAACCAGACTAGAAGGTGGAGGCAACAAGAGCTGCCTCTAATCTCTTCTCAAACCAGGCTCTGAGATCATGAGCTGAGACAGTAGCAAAAGATAAGGGGATAGGTGGGAGAGAGGGATAAAAGAGTCATCACTCATGGAAAGAGAATTCACCAGATCTGGTTGTAAGTGAAAAGAAAATGGAAGGCAAAACACAGAGACAACATGTTCAGTGGTTGATTGGATGTGGAGAGAGGGAGGGAAGGATGAAGAGGTGGAGCACAGGATATTATCAGGGCAAGGAGTCAACACTGTGTGATGCTGCAACACAAGATGCATTTATCAAAATCCATAGAATGTGCAACACAAAGCGGACCCCAGCGTCGACTATGGACTTTAGTTAATAATGACATACCATCGATAATATTGGCTCATCCATTGTAACAAATACTCCACATTAGTGGAAGGGGTTCATTATAGTGGAGGCTGGAGCAGAAGAGACGAAGTGTCTGGGAACCCTGAATACTTTCCATTCCAGTTTCCTGTAAATCTAAACCTGCTCTAATAAATAAAAGCTAATAACTAGGGAAAAAAATGTATGCTTACATGTTGTAATTGGGATACATGTTTTAGGATATGACTGTACATTCCTAACCTGGTTTATGTCTTCCTTTGTGTAGATCTTAAGTCATGCTGGTCCTGGAGAGTGGGAAGAGGGGGCCCTTCTCATGTTACTTTGCTGCATCATCACTTATAAGATTAGAACTTACCATCATTGCTTAAACATTCAACCACTAGCTTTGAACACTTTAAGCTAAGTTTTAAAAAAATCACCACAAGTTCAGTTTTAAAAAATTGTTTTCCATTTTACAGTTACTCAAACGAAAGAAACGAAAATTTTAGTGACTTAATTTTGATCTCCTTCCAAGGGTGAGCAGAGGCTGACAATGAAGTCATTCCTCAACTCCAGACTTTCCCTGTTGTGGGATCAAGCTGGGGCTTCAGGCCAGAAGGAAGGACTCACTGATTTGAGTTTCTGTGTGTCCCACTTGACTGCCTGGCTTCATGAAGGCCAGACACTGGGAGCCACAGAGTCAGTGGCCCTGAAAACACAGGCCACTTGATATTTCCTCCTTTGATTTTCCATAGCTACTGACAGAAGAGAATTCAAGCCTCCAGCACCACCTTCAGAAGGTACCGCTGGAGTGAGCCACTCCAGACCACAGCCCCAGATCCAGTTTCAGACAAAAGTTTTCCCTCTGTAACCAGGGCTGCAGATCCCAGGGCTAAGGAAGATGAAACGTGATCACTAGTCTACAGGATGCACATCTAGGAACAGCTTCTCTCAGTATCCTATTCCTGCCCGAGACATGAGCCTCTCTCAGCTGCACATGGGTGGGTTAGCCACCCTGGGGATCCTTGAACTCAAGAAGGGACACAAATGGGTCACCAGGACCTGCCCTTCCACTGAACTGGGGCCACAGGCTCTCGCGTTGTGTGTGGAATGGCACCAGAATTGGGAGGGTCTTTACTGAAGGGACATGGGCAAAACCCACGTGGAAGACAGATTCCCAGGGTCTCTCCACCTCCCAGGTGACTATCTGTTTTTCCTTTTGTTTTGTTTTTTGAAATGGTGTCTTGCTCCTGTTGCGCAGGCTGGAGTGCAATGGCGCAATCTAGGCTCAATGCAACCTCCACCTCCCAGGTTCAAGCAATTCTCCTTCCTGAGCCTCAGGAGTAGTTGGGATTACAGGCTTGCACCACCATGCCCGGCTAATTTTTGTATTTTTAGTACACATGGGGTTTCGTCATGTTGGCCAGGCTGGTCTCGAACTCCTGACCTCCGGTGATCCACCCGCCTCAGCCTCCCAAACCAAAGTGCTGGGATTATAGGCATGAGCCACTGCATCTGGCCCCCAGGTGACTATTAATACTTTTAGGTCTTATCATTCTTTGTCGTGGAGCGCTGCCCTCTTCATTGTAGGATGTTTAGCAGCATCCCTGGCCCTGACTCACTAGATACCAGCAGCAATATCCCAGTTGAGATCATCAAAGAAAGTCTCCAGACATTGCCAGGTGTTCCCTGGTGAGGACTTAAGGGTCACAAAAATCACCCCACTGCGAGAACGACTGGTATAGGAGATGCCCCTAATGTTAAAGGGACTGGTGTTGGATAGGACAATAACTCTTACCTACTTTTCAACTTTTTAATTAGCTGCTGCCATGCAGCGCCCAAAGAAATAATCCACTGGATTCATGTTTCAGTAAATTATCTCTCCATTTTCAAAGAAAATGAGGGCTGAGAGCTGTCTATGCATCCATTCAACACAGAGCAGGTGAGGCTGAGTTTTAGCAAGCGATTCCACCAACAGAGCCTCCCAAGGTACTAAATCCCACAACAGAGAGGCTGGTTCTAATACAAAATGTGTCTTTGTGGGGAAAATTGCATCAGAATAGTTCATATAAAAAGGCCAAACTGCATGATTCATGTTGGAAGAGTATTTCTAAAAGTGAGCCTGTTTTAAAAATTCACATTTTTATTTTTATCTGGGACTCTGATAGTTCCACTAGAGATCAATGATTCCTTCTCAGAGGGGACATAAGAAGCAGTTGAATCTTGGTCTTCTATTGCTTGAAACCATTCCACCTCTGTGAACTCATTTCATATTTTAAGCTCCAAAAAAAGACTAAAGAATTTAACAAACTCCCATGTGACCACATATTGCTAACAGAACAACTTATAATTTTTAAAATGTCCACTTTTCTGAAAAGATATTTAGTATCATCTGCCACTGGACAGATTTCAGTGCAGTTCTGTCCCAATTTTGATCTCATCCAAAGCATTCCTATGTGTGTATTAATTTATCTAAAATATTTTTATTGAGACTACTTTGTTACCAAAATTAAACTAAGCATTGGGAATGATTCTTCGGCTAAAAGGCATGACAAAGCCTGCATAAGACTGACAGTTCCATAGAAGATACATTCAGCTAACTGGAAACTGAAATCTTATGCTACAAGGGCTATGGTGGGGAATGCAGGGTGCTCCTGTGTGGAAAGCATATAACCTAGACCCAGGGCCATGCAAGGATCCCTGTGGGCATAAGAAAACCCTGGCAAGATAATGGCAAGGAAGATCGTGCTACACAGAGGCACATGCAAGCCCCACATCGTGAAGGAATTGCTACTCTGTGGTCTCACACGTAACTACAGGACTGGCATGCCTGGCATATTAGCCTGGAAGATTCACTGCTGTACTAGGGGAAACACAGAAGGGAAGAGCACGTTCCATGAGGATGGTGGTGAGAATGACCCCCTCCTGGCTCAGGTGCAGGCGAGTCCCTTTTCCTTCACATGCTTCACAGTCCTTCAGATTGGACTCAAGTTCTCTCCTCCTGGAAGTCTCCACTCCAGCTTTGATTTTTCGTTTCTCCAGTTGGTTCTGACATTCCAGAAGGTCCTAAGTAGGCTTCCTGTTAGAGTTCTAGAACCCTAACTGCCAATACTATTCAAATAGGCACTTATATATTTTATTATGTATGCGTTTCCTGTACAAATTCTTTTGACTTTTTAGAAAAAAATATTGAATAAATTCTTTAGGCATGGAGAATGCCTACCATAAGATTTGTTATGTTGTTTTGTTTTGTACCCCTGCCTTGTGAGCCTTACTCAGTTCTACAAATAAGTGGCATTTAGATCTGCAAAGAAGTGACTCAAGCAAGTGTAAAACAAGAAACAGAGAAGCACATATGAGTAGGAAAAAAAAAAAAAAAAAAAAGCTACTCTAACAAATTGACCTCAAATGCAATGGTTCATACCACATAGAAGTTTCCTTTTCTGACCAATGGTAGTCCAGGGTGGATAGGTAGGTCCATCCAGAAGGTATCAAATCCAGAACCAGGTGACCTGGGCAGCTCACCATCCTCAAAACACGTTATCCTGAGATGCTCCAATCTTTGCAACTTATATCTAGCAGGAAGGAAAGAGGTCTTTTAGATTCAAGTTGAGCATATCATGGGTGCTCATAGTCTCCTGATGAGAACTGGATCCCATGGTCATGAGGGAGCTGGGAATTATAGTATTCCTGGACACCTCTGACCAGGAAGAATGAGGAACTGATGTGTGCAGAGAAATGAGTGTCTCCTCCACCAAGCTCACCTCTTTGATACTCTCAAGCCTATTTGCTAGCTCCCATCAATCCATTATAGGCCCTCCCTTTTGCATCTCTACCGTAGGTAGAAGTACGGAAAACATTCTAAGAAAATGTTAGTACCAAAACTGTCTAACAATAATTATCTGGAATTTGTGTATCTGCAATAGAAGAGAAAACTACTCCACTATCCCTGTACCCCCACCATAGAGCATAGAAAAACGATGGTTTAACTTTTTGAGCTAAAATAAAAGAATCACGATGAAAGAGCTGTTTACAAATATGACATTCTTTTATGTACTCTTAGATAGAAGACATTTATCAGCAATGGTATCTAAAAACTGCAAAAGTAATTTATTGCTGAGCACGGACAATGCACGTTAAATTAAGTTTTAATTTCAGGACTTTCAAAATATGACAAAGGAAGAACAACAGAAAACTCACGTAACACAATTAAAAGTAGGTAAAGGACTTGAATAGATAACTCCCTAAATAAGGCATAAAATAAGCCAATAAACCCATGAAAACTTGTTCAATAACACTAATCACTACGGAAATTCAAATTAACACCACAGTGAGATATTGCCTCACATGCATTAGGATGACTAGTATTAAAAACAAGAACAGAAAATAAGACAGAAAGTAACATGAGCTGGCCAGGTGTAAATCCACTGGAAATCTTGCGTGCTGTTGGTGGGAACATAAAGTAATGACGTAGCCACTATGAGAAACTGTATGGTGGTTCCTGAGGAGTTAAAAATAGAATTATTATATCATTCAGCAATTCCATTTATGGGCATATATACTTGAAAGAAGTGAAAACAGAATATTGAAGAGATTTTTGTACACCCATATTCATAGCAACATTATTCACAATAGCCAAGAAGTGGAAGCAATCCAAGTGTTCTTTAGTCCCTCCACCGAGAAATGAATACACACAATGTGGTGTCTACATACAATAGAATATTACTTGGCCTCCAAAAGGGAGGAACTGTTGACACATACTACACAGATATTTAAAGACCGAGGTGTAGAACCTGCGGGGAAGTACAGCAACATAGGCCAAGGAAGACAAAAGACTGAGTGGGACCAAATGGCAATAGTCTCTACCCTGAGGATATGATATTTGAGCTCAGGTTTGAAGAGTGAGTAGTAGTTAGCCAGAGAAAAAGGGACTCTGGGGGATGTGGCAGTGGGAGTGAGACCAAGATCTTACATACAAAAGTCCCTGGCAGGATAAAAATTGTCACATTGTAGGACCCAATGTCTCTGAAACACAAAAAGCAAGGGGACAGCAGAGGGACACAGCTATATCAGACAAGAGGTAGCCCATGGAGAGGTCATGAGTAGGCTTTTGCTTTTTAGGAGGCAAGGGAGAGGCCAGGCACAATGGCTCATGCCTATAATCCCAGCACTTTGGGAGGCCGAGGCTGGTGGATCACTTGAGGTCAGGTGTTCAAGACCAGCCTGGCCAATATGGTGAAACCCTGTCTCTCTTAAAAATACAAAAATTAGCCAGGCATGGTTTTGGGCACCTGTAATCCCAGCTACTCCGGAGACTGAGGCAGGAGAGCCACTTGAACCCGGGAGGTGGAGATTGCGGTGAGCTGAGACTGTGCCACTGCATTCCAGCCTGGCTGACAGAATGAGGCTGTCTCAAGAAAAAAGAAAAAAAGGAAAGGAGGAAACAAAAACAGAAGGATTTTGGAATAGTGGAGAGGGTCATGTAAAAACCATTTTTATCTTGAAAAACCCTTCTGGCTGCCGCATGGAGATGTTCTTAGAGGACTCTTAGAATGGGTGCAAAGATAACTGCTAATAGGTTTCTCAGTATCTGCGGCAAGAGATGATGGCAGGTTGGTCCAAGGTATGGTAACTGAGATGGGAATGACCCAGTGGCATCACGGGGAGATTGTAGGTGTGCAGTAGGATATGGGTTTTCCAATTTCAGCAGAGCTGTAGCGCTACTTTGATATTTTAGGGTTTCATTGATGTTGAGTTGACAATGAGAATCGTAGGAGTGAATAGGAAGAGAATCTAGAGTGAATATGAAGACAATCTGCACTTAAGTAACTCCAACACAGATTGATCTATGTTTAGAGGTGACACTGAAAAAAAAAAATAGATTGAGAAGGTTATGTCACTGATATCAGACAAAAATCAGTGCAGGTCATCTATTTGAAACCGAAAACATAAGTGTTTCACAAAGTGGGGAGTGATCAGCAGTACAAATGCTCTTGCACAGTTAAGGAAGATGCATGGAAGTTGTCATTAGATTTGCTGGCCTGGGAATCATTGGCGGCCAGGAATATATCAGCGGAGTGAAGGGAGTGGCAGTCAGGCTGAGGGATTAAGACGTGGGAAGTTGGTAAGCAAACAGTGGCAAAATATAGTCTATATTCTTGAGACACTTCCCTGGGAGAGGGGAAATGTGGGTCTATAAGTAGGGAGGGATTTTGTTTGCCCATTGTTTTTTTCAAATGACTTAATAGAGGTATGTTTTAAAAATATTAAACTAATATGCTTTCCTATATATTCTCAATGAAACATGTTCTCTGGCGCTGTTCAATCACCACTGCTCTAGGAAAGAGGGAGAGCAGAAGCCGCCAAAGGATGGGAGGAGATAAGAAATGGGGGAATACCTGGACAGAAAGGTGGAAGCACGAGAGATGGAGACAGAAGGGGGCAATGCTGGGGCACACATTCTCCAACCCTCTTTCAGAAGGAGAAGGATTTTGAGCAGCAGGTAGGAGGAAAGGCTGTCTCTCTGGGAGGAGAGAGAAGACTGATGAACAGGGTGCCCACTTACCCACTTACGATGCTGCTGTCATTATCTACAATGCAGTATCTGTGAGCATGCAGCTTGGTGAGGCGGGGAGAGCCTGGGGTGATCTTTCCTGAGGTATCCTTAGGGTTTCTGCAATATATTTTCCTTTGCCCAAAGGATTAGGAGGGTTCTGAGTACAGAGTCAAAGAACTTTTCTGAAGGTGTTTCAACAAACCAGCCAAAGTCTGCAGGGAGAGCTGCACTGGCTGGGGACTGAATGGGGTCAGATCCAGATGCGAGGGTATACATACTGACCACAATGCCTGACATTAGACGGATAGAGTCCAGCTAAACCACCAAGTTCTGAGAACACACTGAATTCACCACTCAGAGAACTGGAATCAAGTGTCACTAGGGCATCCAGGCACCAGAATGACAAGGAACATCTTCAGGGGCACACAAGGAATGTGAACTAGGAGAAGGAACTATGCACGGGGCCCAGGCGATTCCTCCTTGCTCAAGAACCCAGAGGAAATCTGAGTTGATGAATAAGACCATGTTTCCTGAACACATTTTAGCATTTAGAATCAGACTTAACTTTCCGGATTGGGTGTTAAAGGGAAGTTTGCATCAGCTTTAAATTAATAAATAAGCTTCTTTGTATGTGATGTGCTCTTTGAACATGATGTGCAGAATTTGGGAACCTCACTAAATGGGGAAGGTGTGGGCGCATTAATTAACGAGGATGGTCCAGATAAGAGTGAACTGATGAGTGTAAGGGAGAGAGATATTTATCATAGGATAGGAAGGTGATGAATGTTAGAATGTTAAAATGTTTTATCCAAACCCTTTTCATGCCACTCCACAAAATCATCTTCTAAACAATTAGTTTCAGACTTTCTGTGTGGGCCCTTTTTCTATTTTTTTTTTATTTCCACACCATCGCTTTTTGCCTTTCCCTGAACCAACACACTAAAGTCCTGCTGACGTCACCTGCTTCCAGAGAAGAGGTTCTGCATTGTGTCTACAAAGTTTCCGTCAAGTGAAAGTTGGCAACATAAATCTGTGTGAAATTGTACCTCCATAGAAGCAGATTTTTAAATACCCTTTCTTCATCAAAATGCTGGCAGCGAGAAGCAATCCTGATCCCACTGTATTTACCTGTCGATCCTGAATAAGCAATGCTTCATTTTTATTCGATCATCACTTAGACAGTTGTTCCATGCCCTCTCCCATGCCTGACCCTTGCGTGTGTTCATCCTCAAAGCAGAACCAGCGTAAGGGAAAGCCCAGGGTGCATGGAACCTTGTTTGCCCAGCTTCTTTCTTTCTTAGGTTTCTTTTCCTCCCATACCTTCCATGGGAAGCCTGAGCTTCTCTAACCTCAAATTTCATTATTTCTGTGCTCTCCCAATCCCAAGCCAGTAAAGCTCTGACAACCCAAATTAAACTATGTTGGTGCAATGATTCATCTCATCCTCTTGTGTTGCTCATCATGTAGTGAGGACCCCTGAGATCAGAACAGGAAACAGACAAGGATCCCTAAATTACTTGTTTGACAGTGAAATTGCACTCATCATAGAAGGTCGGTAGAGAAACTTAGAGGTGCAGCTCATGGCCACGTGTGCCACGGTTTACTCAACAATGATGTTGTTGAGGATGGTGATGATATGATAAAGAAATATTCTGAAAACCCTTGTGGAAGAGCAAGTGGAATTTGATAGCAGTGCGCTGGTTTTTAAGAATGCCTCTAGAGGACTTAAAAATAGCCATTAAGCAGTTTTGCTGAAGCAATTAGAAAACCTTAGAAGAAAGTCCTCAGACATTTAATCAACGTTCCCTATAGCTGCATCCTAAAAATAAATATGAAGAAAAACAAGAATATACTCTGCATTGCAGTGGGAAAGTTTGGAAGGCAGAGAAAGATAAAAAGTTGCAAAAGAAAAGGGAAAAGAAAAGCAGAGTGATGTGATAGCTTTGTAAGGTCACACCTGGGCCGGAATGAACTACATTCTCAAGGATCGTCTTTCCTATGTCTTCTTAATGTTTGTAGCCACTGTTGTGGAAGATTTAACCTGGGGAAATGGAGGAGCAGCCTTTCCTCTTAAAAAACATAAAATTAATATAGGGTCTTGCTCTGTCGACTCAGCTGGATTGCAGCAGTGCAATCTCAATTCACTGCAGCCTCTGCCTCCTGGGCTCAAGTGATCCTTCCACCTCAGCCTCCTGAGTAACTGGGACCACAGGCATGCATCACCATGCTTAGCTAATTTTTAAATTTTTGTAGAGATGAGGTTTTACTGTATTGCCCAGACTGTCTTTAAAAAAATATATCTTACATATGTTATCACTAATCTGCAGATATTGATGGGAGGCACCAGCTGAACTTGCAGCTCCCTCCTTTTGAAGCTCCTTTATTCCTGGGCTAGGTGTGCGTGTGTTTAGCTCCATGACAGGGAGTCCCGTCCTCTGCACCCACATAAGCAAAGGTGGAGGTGACGAGAACTGACATGGGCTCAGTCTGTCATTCGGGCTTCAACCTGTGCTTCTGGGGCCCCGCTCACAATTCCTCCTCCACCTTATACCTATGTTTTCTTCCCAGGTGTCCAGTCTGTGGACTTCAAAGTCCAGCATTAGACACAAAGGCAGTTCTGCAGAGATGGTTTAACCAGCTCCCAATGTTGTGTAAGGTCAAATACCTGAAGACAAATCTGCAGAGCTGCTATGTTTCTGGTTTAAACCTGACTTACCTGGAATTCGGTAGTAAGAGTGGTTTCAGAGAAATGGAATCTTAAGGGTACAATTTGTGAGTTGTCTGTGTGTGTGTGTGCGCATATGTGTGTGTGTGTGTGTGTGTGTGTGTGTTTGGAATTGGTTTTCTGATCTGATTAGATTTAAAAGCACTAAGTGCCCTACTCCCAGTGGTAAAAGAGGGATAAGTAGTTCCTAGCATCAGATGGAGAGAAGGTCAGAAAAGAAAGAAAGAAGGAAGGAAGGAAGAAAGGAAGGAAGGAAGGAAGGAAGGAAGGAAGGAAGG